>NW_024045133.1:157820-167807 GCF_012273895.1 Zerene cesonia | reverse complement strand
AAAAAAAAAAAAAAAAAAACAGACAGACAGACAGAGTTACTTTCGCATTTATCGTACTATTGGGGATAAAATCATTTTAATATAACTTCCGAGAATTAATTAGAAGATCCAACGAAAATTATGAATTCCATTTTATTTTATTTCAGATCACTGCGCAATCCATATTTAATAAACTTATTAGTACAGATATTTTTCGTCTTTGTGTGAATTAAAACTGATTATTTTTTTCTTTAACCGGAATCACAATGTCCTATCCTACTAATATTATAAATGCGAAAGTTTGTGAGGGCGTGTGTGTTTGTTACTCTTTCACGCAAAAACTACTGAACCGATTGCAATGAAATTTGGTACCTACACAGCTGGACAACTGGAGTATCATATAGGCAAGTTTTTATCCCGATATTCCTACGGGATACGGACTTACGCGGGTGTGTGTAATAAATACAATGATATGCGTAGATATATATTCATATCTTCAGTTTTCACGATAAAACATGATTTTTGTGTGTGGGATTCGAGCACGCTTCGGCACGAATTGTGCCAGCTC
Organism: Zerene cesonia; assembly: GCF_012273895.1. Lineage (NCBI taxonomy): Eukaryota > Metazoa > Arthropoda > Insecta > Lepidoptera > Pieridae > Zerene > Zerene cesonia. Next base: position 167,260 of record NW_024045133.1, on the reverse strand, counting down.
ACACCGGGGAAATGTCACGTGTGTAAGGCAGGCGCGTATCCCATACCCCTGTCCCAGGTCATTCCTTTATTTTGTAAAGAAGCAACAAATTAAAATTCAGTCTTTTTGAAGTCGGTTAAAAGATTGATTGGAGTTCGTGTAATTAAATTTATTATTATTGCCTCTGAACACGCGAAGGAAAGTTGTATCCAACTGACTTCAAAATAAGAGGAGGTTTTCATTTCGCCTGTATCTTATATTGAGTTCGATCCCTATAACTTTCGATTGGGTGAACCGATTTTGATAATTTTTGTTTACCCGCTGGTGTCTTCCGTGTTTTGCTATTATTATATATTTTTTAATAAAATTTATTTATTGTGTTATCACAAAATATACACTATAAATACAAGTCGTACAAAAGGCGATCTTTTCGCCTGTGGCAATCTCTACCACACAACCTTTGGGTACAGATGTCACGGGGAAACTGAAGACAGTCTCTGTCAGTCAATATAATGAATAAATCGCGTTTAAAATCCGTTAAAAAGTTTTTAATTTTTAAATTTATAATACTCGCGTGAAATCAAACACAAGAAAATACTATATGATATAGATATTTTTTAATAAGATAAATTGAGAGTAAATTGAGTTTAGTTCGAACAATTTAAAGGCGGAGTATTCACGCGGTTAACATAATATAAAAATAATTAATTTAACATTACAGACTCTCCAATTTTATTCATTAGTATAGATTAAATATGAACAATGCCGCGGGTATGAGCTTGTATTTAGTGTAATCGACCAACCCCTGACCTCATACAAGCTAGATTCTCACAGTTGTAAGTCTAGAAAGTTAGGTCTTGACCCGCTTGCTAAGTATCTTTAGTGATTAGTGTTAGACCTATTAATTACTAGACGCTCGGCCCGGCACCGCCCGGATATCAAGATTCCTGTTTTATCCCAAGGGATCATTTAATTGGGATAAATCACCCACGTCAGCTCATACCCTGTCTGTATCCCAAATTTCATCAAAATCCCCGTCCAGTAGTTTTCAGTAGTTTCAGCGTGATTGACGGACAAACATCCAAACTAGCTGTGACCCGCGGTTGAAACCGCGTAAGCGTGCTGCGTAACCGTATCCCGTAGAAATATCGGTATAAAAAGTGCCTATGTGTTATTTCAGTTGTCCAGCTATCTACGAAGCAAAATAGTATTATTATTCACCAATAGATGTCAGGAAAAGAAAACACGAATAAAACACGAATATGACATTATTTCAGTTGTCCAGCTATTTACGAAGCAAAATAGTATTATTATTCACCAATAGATGTCAGGAAAAAAAAACACGAATAAAACACGAATACGAGATTTTCTAAAAAAAAATCCTAGCTAGATCGATTTATCGTCCTCGAAACCTCCTATATACAAAATTTCATGAAAATCGTTGGAGCCGATTCCGAGATTCCAATTATATATATATATATATATATATATATATATATATATATATATATATATATATATATATATATATATATATATATATATATATATATATATATATATATATATATATATATATATATATATATATATATATATATATATATATATATACAAGAATTGCTCGTTTAAAGGTATAAGATAAACAAATTGAAACATTTGTAATAATAGTGTGACGAATTAATATAATCATGTATATAAAACATTGTAATATATATTTATGCTCTTCTCTACTCCTATCCTCTATTTTAACTTCTCTCAGTGCAATCGATTGTCTGGAAGAAATCGCTATTTAGCGATAAGACCGCCACTTGTGATAATGTTCCCTAGGTTAAGTCTCAATTTGTAATTATTCCAAAACGATAAAGCATAATTAAATAAATAAATAAATAAATAACTACAACAAAAACTGAACTGCCTTCAAATTATCAGAACTAAACCAAATGGGACCACACGGGAGGCACACAGCTTTCAAATAGACAAGGAATCATCACAATCGGTTCATACAGTAAAAAGCTATGAAAAAACACAATAATATAATAGAACTGATGCGCTTGGAGTCTATTTAAAATACCCGAATAGATAACTTTTTCGTTTTTAGGGAATGCCGTTTGTAAATGGACTTATAGTCAGCCCTCGCGAGGTCACACGCTGACACATTCAACACATTTGTCACATTCGTCACATTCGACACATTAGTCACATTCGTCACATTTTTTTTTATGTTACAGTCGGCAATAGAGCTAGTGGGATGCCTGATGGTAAGCGCTAGCACCGCCCATGAACATTTGGAGAGGCATAAGGTCCATTGCAGACCTTACGCCTCTACAAATGGATTGCCGACTCTTTGGGAAGGGATTAAGAAAGGATTGGCGATAGGAATAAAGGAAAGTACTGGGAAGGGTAAGGAAAAGGATATGGGTCTTTCGTCACATTCGTCACATTCGACACATTCATCATATTCGACACATTGCGTAACAGGGAGAGACGCATCTAGTGACTTTCACTGTGAGAGTCGGCTGCAATCGAACGCGACCTGCTATCATGTAACACATAAATTAATATTGATTTTAAATTAAGTAAATGTATGTATATACATAGGTATCTACATAAAACTACATTGGCTGACCAAAATATTACTGTAAATGGAGACGCCAGTAAATAAAAAGGTGCACAGAGTATATAAAAAGAAATGGTGGCCACTTTGAAAACATTTTGTAGAATTTAAAGTTATAAAACAATATTTTAAAATGATCTCCTTCCACGGTTATGAAATCAATATTTATGTATTATATCAATATGTATAAAAAAAATTAAGTAAAAAAAATAAAAAATAAGAAAAAACATGTATTAAGTTTTGGAATTTACCTCTAATCGTAAAGAATGATCTGGAATCATTGTATGAGAATCTATTTAGTATTAATTCTTACAATACAACGAATGAAAACAGGCCCTTGGCTCCCCCACTCACGAGCGAAACACAGTAGCACGCTTCTATATCACGTCGGTCTCCTGTGGGGGTGTACTTCCCGGTGCGAGCTGGATAGATTCGTGCCGAAGCGTGCTCGTATCCCACACTGAAAGCTGTTTACCCTATAATACACAATTTTTCCCGAGAATCCAGCTGGAATGAGAATTATGCGGGTAAATCCTGGGTATTATCTTCTCCTTTGAGCGAAGCTAGCTTATCACTACATAGTAAAAAATAAAGTCGCTTTCTCTGCCTGTCCCTATGTCCCTATGTATGCTTAAATCTTTGAAAACTACAGCGGTTTTTTCAATATAACAAACAGATACTACAATTTATTTATAGGTATGGATAACATCTATTAAACTACTCCGAATTAAACGCGTGCGAAGCCGAGGGTAGTAGCTAGTATGATATATAAGTTGAATCGTAAACAGCATTGACTGACGTCGGTCGGGCGGTGAAAATACCGGTTTAAAGAAAGTTAACACTTAACATCGCGTACTTAATTACTTAAGCGACAACTTAGTACAAATATATGAGTTACTAGCTGCGCCCCGCGGTTTCACCCGCGTACGTCTGTATCCCGTATGACTATCGGGATAAAATGTTGCCTTTGTGTTATTCCAGTTGTCCAGCTATCTACGTACAAAATTTCATTGCAATAGATTCAGTTGCTTATTAGTAGTATAGGATAGGATAGGTTGTAATTTTTAAACCTAGAGAGGTCCCCCCCCATGGTGTCTTTTTCGTTGAAAAGAATCATTCATAGCACCGTGAATGCTTTTAATATGACAAACGTTTTTGACCTACTATTGCATAAGACGTTCTGACTCTTTAAGTGAGCTGCTGTAATGACTTTTATTTCCCGATTTTACCGCCACTGCATCCGTTTAAAATATCTGTTTGTGTGGTCATAGGTACACCTTCACTACAACTCGCGTTTCGCTGTCTGTCCCTATGTATGCTTAGATTCGAACTCAAAGATTCGTTTATTTATTTAGACTTCTAGCGCTTTCGAATCGACATAATGTTCAGGTGGAGTTTGCATTGATTCAAGAAGATTCAATATAGAAACACCTGCATCATGATAACCGTATTGAAAAGCTTGATATAACGTTCTTTAATTATTTTCCATCTCTTTCTCACACGACTTCAAAACGACAAGATCGAAAGAGACACACTGTTACAAAATCAATACTAAATAAAATAAAGCTGAAGAGTTAGTTTGGTTGAACGCGCTAATCTCAGGAACTACTGGTCCGATTTGAAAAATTCTTACAGAGTTAGATAGCCCATTTATTGAGGAATTCTATATGCTATCTTGTACCACGGGCGAAGCCGGGGCAGACCGCTATACCGCATATCTTTCAAAGTAAGGATACAAGCAATCGAGACGAAATCGCGGGAAGCGTGTAGTCTATTACGGAAGTCCATATGTCACTTCATGACCCCGATCGGGAGAAAGCTAACCGGTTTTCTCAGTTTTCTATTGATAGAAGAAGCCCAGGGGTTTGGGCCAGTATCAGGTGATATTTTAAAAGAATTATCCACGTTTGTTTAGCATTGGTGGCTCAATGGTCCTCGGACTTAATTGGATAAGTCGGGGGTTCGAGACCGGGCGAGCGTGCAGGAAATAAATTGATTTTTCAATTTACCTGTTCATGTGGATGACACACCACTGCTCGAAACGGTGAAGGATAACATCGTGAGGCAACCGGCATGTCTAAGAATCAAAAACTTCGACGACATGTGACATCTGCCAACCCGCACTTGGTCAGCGTGGTGGATTATGGCCTGAGCCTTCATAGGAAGCCTGTGTCCCAGCAGTGGGAATATATATAGGCTGATGATGATGACCTACGTTTGTCTCCCTGAAACTGAAAGCTGATGTTAGTTCACACATATACTAATACTAGCTGCGCTCTGCGGTTTCACCCGCGTAAGTTCGTACACACACACATCCTTACAAACTTTCGCATTTATAATATTAGTAGGATAGGTTTACGGGCACTCTTCCGCGACTCGACGTGGGGCGCCTATTTTGCGTGAAAAGAAAAGGGAGGGGAGATGACACCATCCCAGCTCCTCCACGAAACTTAGCAGCCTGTGAGGGATACCGAAAACCTCAGGTAGAACTGGCATAGTTCTCCCTGAGGCTCTCTGTCTGTGTGTTTGTACAGACGAACAGCTTAAAAAAAAACTTTAATTTTCTTCGTCACTATAGCTGCAATGATTATAGAATCTAGGTAGGTTATATAGCTGGTTTGCACGTCTATAGGGGCTATGAGATAAAGTTTATATTTAAATAAAAAAACAGTAGCAGTCGTGCGACTGGCGATAGAAGTGAAAACGAAACTATTATGTTGAGAGTAATTAAAACTATATGCAAAAATTATATGAATTTTTTTATGTTTTATTTATTAGTAACATATGATGGGTTAAACAAATCATGAACAAAATATAAATACAAAGTGGTTGAAAAAATAATTAATATACAATTATGTATCTTAATTATACATAGTATTTATATTTACACGAATTTCAATGAATTCATGTTGCTACTGCGCGTGCGCTAGTCTGCCTCTCCATAGCTATAGATATAGTATTATCATCAGCATGTCGGTGACGCGAACCGAGGATTTTACCCTCTACCAAAACACTCAACGCGCCTAAAGAAGTTTTCACTTCAAAAAACAGTTTATTGCTCTTATACAGAGTACATGTAAGGAAAATATTTAACCCTTGCGATCCCAATCAGGGTAATGAGATAAACTCATTAACAGATTGATGAAATAACATCAAATGAAATTATTGTATTGTCACCGATCCTTGATAAGTGTTGTTTGAATTAGATCTGTCCGTTTATAGAGAGTCAAATCGAGTCTAAAGGAGGTTACATACAAACATACAGGTGAATCTAATGCAAGTGTGTATAAATAAACAACCTGCTAGATTGAACACATTTTTGTTTACCCGTTTGTCATAAACCGATTAGCAGATCTGGCTAAAACCCATACGAAAATGTGCTTATTTTTCGTTTCACGACACAACGGGGCTATTGATATGATTTTTTATCTGAAGATACTTGAGAGGTTAGAGACATCAAGCTTTTTAGAGCTACTTAACAATTGAATCCGCGCACCAGCTAGTTATTTCAACTTCCGCGGCAAGCTTTCGCGTCACCTGCCATCACTTTCCCTGCAGGAATGCGCCGCGACCGGTCACGCTTACGTCATAGGTTATGAAGTATAGACTGTAGAGTTGTGTGGATACACCATTTTTGGAGTACACGGATGTTGGTGTAAATTTAGCATGTAATTGTATTTATTAGTACGTTTATTTACTAGCTGCGCCCCGCGGTTTCACCCGCGTAAGTCCGTATCCCGTAGGAATATCGGGGTGAAAAGTTGCCTATATTTTAATTTTTAGTTTTATAGCATTGAAATGCTTTATAAATTAGAAATTTTGAAAGAATAGAAAAAATTTGATCACGAGGCAGGATTCGAACCTGCGTATCTTGCCTAACCGTAGCAACGCCTAGCCTCTCGGCCACCCGTGATCCTGCCACAGTAATCAAATTTCTTCTATTCTTTCGGTTTCATGTGCCTAAGGGGCACCCCACGCCATCTATTGAGATCGGGTGGCCGAGAGGCTAGGCGTTGCTACGGTTAGGCAAGATACGCAGGTTCGAATCCTGCCTCGTGATCAAATTTTTTCTATTCTTTCAAAATTTCTAAGTTGCCTATATGTTATTCCAGTTGTCCAGCTGTCTACGTACCGAATGTCATTGCAATCCGTTTATTAGTTTTAGCGTGAAAGAGCAACAAACACACACACACATCCTTACAAACTTTTGCATTTATAGTATTAGTAGGATTACCATTGAAATGAAATGAAATCAAATGACATTCTTTATTGCTTATAAAAAAACAAAAGAAAGAAAAAACTAAACGACATTAAATAAGCAAAAGGCGTTATTTACCATTTATATTTCGCAAGAATTTAGTTCTGTAAACTTTTCTTTAGTTATGTATTTAATTATCATATTAATCATGTGTTATTTTTTGTTTCAGTTTTTAAAATGGCGGGCGGTAAGTCATCAATTATTCAGCTGATTTAAAACATAGATCTACATTATTAAAACAAAATAAACGCTGAAAAGTTTGTTTGTATGAACGAGCTTATCTCAGGAACTATGAGACCGATTTTAAAATTCTTTCACTGTTGTATATGTACGTGATCTCTGAGTGCTACAGGATATACAGTATACTTGTACGAGGGAAACCGGGGCGGAACGCTAGTATGTCATGAGGCTGATAGACCGCCTACCGTGCTAGCTAATTTTAATTATAACTTCTATAGGAAGTCTAGTTGAATGAATAAATATTTGAGTTTGAGTTTACTTCGCATTTCGTTATTCAATTCATTCAATAGCACTTTTGAATAGTCACAACACAGTTTTAACATTTATCATATACCAGTAAGTCTGTCTGTCTGTTTGTCTCTCCGATTTGTATGAAATTTGATAAAGAGATAGTTCTATCCCGGAAATCTCACGGAAGCGGCGACTATGCGAGAGAACCCGTGTTTGTAAAAAATTTTTGAAACAAATAAAGAAATTTTATTATTCATTTATTTGATTACCTTGATCTTTGGCAACGCGGGTGAAGCCGCGAGTGGAAGCCTAGTCTGTTATTATTTATACCAAATATTGTAAAGCTGAAGGGTTTGTTTGTTTGAACGCGCAAATCTCAGGAACTACATACAGGTTAAAAATTTATTCAGTGTTAAATAGCCCATTTATTGAGGAAGGCTATATGCTATATATGTACCACGGGCGAAGCCGGGGAGGACCGCCAGTTTAAAATATAAAATTTATACGTCTAGACAGTTTTTTCTCATAATCCGAATATCACGTTCGAGTAATTTTACATCCAGATATTGCATGATTTAAATTATAAAATAAAAAAATTTCGAAAACGTCGTGTGTGACGCCGGAAGAGTTTTTTTGTTTGATCGCGCTAATCTCAGGAACCATTTGGTCGAATTCATAAATATTTTTGCATTAATTAAATAAATCCATAAATTTAGAAAGATTATAGTTTATAGAATTTAAATCATGAATTGTTTATAAGTAACTACTAAAACAGTGAACATAAGTAAAACAAGGATAACCCATAAAAGCTTTTAAATACACAATTTCCTTGTTAGAACGCGAGCAACGCCGGATGTAACGCTAGCTAATCTTGACCTCAACCTTAGAATGCACAGAAAAACAAACCAACACACTTCCTCACTTCCCACAAGAATAAAAACTGTGGGAACATATGGTAATTATTGAAAACTGCTGGCCCGTGAATAATGAAACAATGCGAGCTAATAAGCTGGGAAATAGTGGTGGGATTTGTCGATATACTTGTACTTTTTATGGCAGCCGATAGTGACTAGCTGGAGCGCGCGGTTTCACTCGCGTGCTGTCTACATAAAAAGCCACACTACAATCTATCTCTGTACAAAATGTCATGCTGATTCGATTAGCTGTTTGTCCGTGCAAGAGTTACAAACATCCATCCTAACAAACTTTCACGTATACAAATATAATGATTATATTCGTCCATTATTTTCTAGTAAAAAAGTGAAGTCCCGTGTCCCCTAGTGGGGTATGGGGCAGATGATATACATCTGTTTCACTGATCGATTTTCTTTATGGACAAGTAGGTGATCAGCCTTCTGTGTCCTGCCAGACCGAGACATTTTTTTTATGCGTCCCCACCGGGAATTGAATCCACGACCCCTAGGTTCTACACTCACGAGTTAACCACTGTACTTTCAATTTATGCGTTTCATTTAGTTCTGTATTAAATCTAATTTATATTATCTTTTAATTATAAAATTTTTGTTTTAAGTATGCAAAGGTTTTTGATCGTATCAAATTGTTTTTCGTTATATGTTTGTAAACAGACTCCTTTAGACTTGATGTCAGCTCACTATAAATACGGACAGATTGAACTCAAACTCTGTACACTTATCGCGGATCGGTGACAATACAGTAGTTTCATGAGTTTATCTTATTATCCTGATTAGGATCGGCGGGATTTAACAATTATATTTACTTGTTACAATTTCGTTAATTCAATTATAAAAGCGTGTGTTTAGCACTTTTTTACTATATTAATTCATTAAACGGATGTAAATTTACACTTGAAAATTCATGTGTTAATCGATTTATAATATTTCTATCGATAAAAATAAAAACTACAAAGAAGCACATCACTAGCGCTTCACTCGGAAGCCAACAGATGAGAGTGACATGTATACAGTGGATCGTAACTAGTTAAAACAATTAACTTTTTCATTCGCCTTTCTTTTATAATACTAGCTGCGCCCCGCGGTTTCACCCGCGTAAGTCCGTATTGACCGTGGGGTGCCGGTTTAAGAATAGTACCTCCCCATTTCCTCCCGTGGGTGTCGTAAGAGGCGACTAAGGGAT
>NW_024045133.1:138153-156820 GCF_012273895.1 Zerene cesonia | reverse complement strand
CGCCAGTGACCGATCTAGGTGGAAATCCTTGAGGGAGGCCTTTGTCCAGCAGTGGACGTCCCATGGCTGAAACGACGAAAACGACGAAGTCCGTATCCCGGAGGAATATCGGGATAAAAAGTTGCCTATATGTTATTCCAGTTGTCCAGCTGTCTACGTATCAAATTTCAACGCAATAGGTTCAGTAGTTTTTGCGTGAAAGAGCAACAAACACACACACATCCTTACAAACTTTCGCATTTATGATATTAGTAGGATTGTGTGTGTGTTCATTCATTGTGATAATCAGTATGTTAAGAAAATGATTCTGTTTAATATTAACTTGGTCGTAATAAGAATGTGATTAGATTGACTTGAAACTGAAGCTAAGTTGTCATTTATTTCCAGTTGGTCGTGCTGTGGCTGGCCGCCGCGCTAGCAGAGGACTCTCCACCCGGCCTGGTCTCCAAGGATGATGCACAGGATCTGGTGGCGGAGGCGTCTCAACCTGGTAAATTAGTGATGAGCTAGTTAATCGTTCATCATTTTTAATCTAAATGAACCGATTTCCTTTTTTATATATCTTCGTTTAAATTCATATAACTTTCATTATAAATTCATGTTTTCTTTTATGTTGTTTTGATACAACGTTTTTTAGCCGACTTCAAAAAAGGGTTTTTAATTCGATTGTTTTCTGACTTGTGTCGTCAGAACTTCCAACTGACTGAGAATCATAAGAATCGGTTCACCCAGTAAAAATATAAAAGTAAAAATAAACATACAAAAAACTTTTTTTAAAGGTTGGAAATAATATACTTGTGAAGTCTCGTGTCCTCTAGTGGGGTATGGGGCGGATGATATACATCCGTTTTCTTGATCGTTTTGCTTTATGGACAAGTAGGCGATCAGCCTTCTGTATCCTGCCAGGCATTTTATATTTTTGTACGTCCCCACCGGGAATCGAACCCTATATATAACGAGTCTGTCTTAAAATCTCTGTCTCGAAAACAACTATACAAGTGTTAAAAAAAACAAAAATTGACATTTTAAAAGAGCAACTACAGAGTTTGTTGTGCTGTACTCTGTAGAATCTGCCTTCCGAACCGGTGGTAAATGTTATAACTGTGTTATGACGTAGTAGTGCTTCTATAAGAAGTGTTATTGGATAAATAAATGTTTGAGTTTGACTTCAAACGTTTCACAGGTCCCCAAGCGCAGAAGCGCGACTCCGTTCTCTCCAATTCGTATGGCGAACCCCTCCCCCCGGACGCTTACGGCCCCCCACGGGACATTATCAATAGTGGTTAGTATGTTTATCATCATAAAAGCCCATTCAGGCCATAATCCACCACGCTGGCCAAGCGTGGGCAGATGTCACATGTCGGCGAACTTTTGATTCTTGGACATGCCGGTTTCCTCACGATGTTTTCTTCTTCACCGTTTTAAGCAGTGGTGATGTTATCCACATGTACAGGTAAATTGAAAAATAAATTTTTATCAGTTATTTCCTGCACGCTCGCCCGGTCTCGAACCCCGACTTATCGATTTTAAGTCCGAGGTTCTGACCACTGAGCCACCACTGCTTTTTGTTTTGTAAAATATGAAGGGAAGATCTAATCGATATTCGTTAATTAATTAAAAAATTATCTATAATTTTATCTATTTATTAACCACACATAGTATAAAGCAAAATCGCTTTCCGCGTCTGTATGTATGTGTGCTTAAATCTTTAAAACTACGCAACGGATTTTAATGGGGGTTTTTTTGTAAATAGAGTTACTCAAGAGGAAGGTTTATATGTATAATTACATCTATTAAACTTCTCTGAATGTAACGCGTACAAAGCCGCGAGCATAAGCTAGTATTTTAATAAATCGATGTAATTTCAGGCACATTTCAGCTCGATGATATTTTAGACCTGACTGCGAATAATTTTCACATCTTTAGCGTCTATATTTCATTCTACTAATATTATAAACGTGAAAGTTTTTAAGTATGAATTCATTGGTGTAGAGACAGATTTAGGTCTGGATTAGCATATTGGCTATTTTTTACCCGGGTACCTCGCGAGTGACGCCGCGGGTATAGCTAGTTAAAAATATAGTAAATTTCATATCCTTACATACCTTTATTTAACAGTTCCAGACTCATCTCTACCCGCGCCCGTCTACGGAGTGCCTGAAACGCTATTCATAGACACACCGCCAGGCGCGTACGGCCCACCGTCCCCTGTGGTGTTCCCGAGTCAGAACTATGAAGGCCCCCCTCCCCCACTCGGCAAACCCAAACCCATCTATGGCCCACCTAAATTCCACCCACCAAAGAACTCATACGGCCCTCCAAAACCTATCTACGGACCACCCAAGAAGATCTATGGACCACCGAAGCAAGTTCTTCCAAAACCAAGCTACGGTGTCCCATTCAAGCCACCCAAATTGAGTCATCCTAAACCTGTGTATGGAGTTCCGAAACCTGTGTACGGCCCGCCTAAACCCATTTACGGCCCGCCTAAAATAAGCTACGGAGCACCACTAAACTTCCAGAATATACAAGTACCTGATTTGCCTTCAAATTTCGGGACAATAGGCATCGGCGCTAATGTAGGATCTACCTTCAGTACTGTTGAAACGTCAATTGGCACAAACTTTGGTTCAAACTTGGATTTCAATTCAAACCTGCCGGCACCAATCTATGGCACACCATTCCCAAACCTGCCATCTAATTTAAAACCAAATTTCCCAATTCCAACTGATTCTTACGGACCACCTGGCTTACCTCTAGGTCCTATTGGACCAAATGATCAAATCGTTGTCCAAGATTTCGGCAGCATTGGACACTATGGACCACCTCAGCCGGACCCCAACCCCAGACCACCTCACCCAGGCATTCCAGCTCCACCAACACCTCCGCACGTTCTCTATGATGGCTGGAAACCTATCCCTGGGGTGTCTAAACCCTTGGTGGAAAACGTGGATATTCACACCATTCATAACGTACAAGGACACATAGAAAGTTTGGACCAGTATGGACCACCACCGCCACCGCCTCCAAGCCCAGAACTACTTAACCTTGACGCTCATTCTCTCCCCAACTTCAATGAACAATCGCAATTCTCCGGAGCGCAAATATCCTCAGGCTACTCGACTGTACATCAAGATGCATTAGCGAATATCGACTTAAACGCCATCGTTGGCGGAGATTCGAACCACATCGATCAATCCAAGACAGTATTCGAAGCGCATTACACCGAAAACAGTAACCCGCATGCCGATTTAACATTCATACAATCATCCATACAGAATCAGAAACCAATTAATGCGTATGGACCGCCTCCAGAACCTATTAGTTTCCCAGTATCAATAAGACAACAAGGTGCCAAAGGTCTCCTTCCACCTTCTGGGGTATACGGCACGCCTAGTAATCAGTACGGACCACCACGTCCACTACCAGCCAATCTACCAATCCCATACGGATCTGTATCAGGCGGTGGCCACTCATTGCATACCGTCAGCAACGGACCAAGGCATCCAATCAAATTCCGTGAATCCGTACCAGAAGGACTCATCCAGCAGATAGGACAGGTATCTCAACATAAAGACCACCACGGCATTGATCACGTGAAAACTGGCCCTGCATACTTACCACCGCCGGTGCGAGAAGTGAAAGACATAAACCAGCAGACGGGAAATCACGGCGTTGGCAACCTAGCCCTATCTATTGAGCCGTCCAATTTATACAGCTTACCTCATGCTGGGACTCCCATAAACTTCCAACAGCAACAACCTAGCAACTTGTATGGATCACCAATAGATTCATACGCAGCACCTCTCCTAACTGTCGCTGACCACACAGCCTCTGGATCTAGCAATAACGCTGTAACAGCTAGTCTCGATGGAACGATATTAGCAAATCTAAGCAACTTAGAAGCTGCAGCGATCCTCAAACATTGTCCGTACCATGAAGCAATTCTAAAAGCAGCGAGGTTAGGCGAGAAAATACCATCCGAATTAGCAGCTAGCTACGTCGCTAGCTTGAGTTCTTTAGGCTCCGCTTTCCAAAAGAATCAACAGACATTAATATCTCCTCAGAATAGTTTCAACACCCCCGTCCCTGGAAGTGAATCGGTGTCATACAACTCAAAAGACTTATCGTCAGCTTCTCACACTTTAGTACAAACTATCCTACCAAGCAATCAGATAGAAAGCGAGAAAACAGTAAGATCCAGTGTCCAAAAAGGAAAATCACTTAAAGACGGATCCAAAAACGCATACAAGCAGAACTCCCTACAGCTAGCTGATCAGATTTACCAAACATCTGAACAAATAAGAAATTTGAGTGAAGAGACGAAATTGTTGCAGCAAAAAATTGTTTCCACGAGCCAGAATATAAACCAAGGGAACCAGATCGTGGAATCGAATGCGCCAAATAATCTCGCCACTTATTCAGTACAGATCCAATCCTCAGCTGATGGAAAGGGGAAATCGAATTCCCCAACGATTCCACACGAACAACTGCTCTCCGAAGGTCTTCTACAGAGCATTCTACAAGCCATCGAACAACCGCACCCTGGCCAAAAACAAAACACGCAGACCCAGCACTACCAAATTATAAATCAAAACACGAATTACCAACCTAGCTTTTCAAGTCTAGAGGGCCTAGACCTCCCAGCTGGCTACGAGCCAATTGATAGGACGAAAAGCAAAGACCTAGAAGTGCAAAGCTCGAATAAGGACGTTCAAGTTTCCAGTGATAAGCACAAACATACGAAAGAATGTGATTTACGAACTGACAACTCCATCCGACACGAAATTATTGTCCCACCTCCGGGCGTTGAAAATGTACAAAAATTGGATGACGTTGATAACGACGTAGCTATATATTTCGGCGAGGAAAAATCGCAAGAGACAGTCACAGAAATATCTGTAGCGACTAGTATAAGTGAGGAATCAGATAAGTACGAAAATAAAGAATTTGGTGACAAAATCAAGTCATGAGAATGGGATATCGCGTAGTTTCTAGTCTTATAATAACCAGTGAGCTTTGGGTCCAAGAAACGTAAATTTTCTTTTAAGAAATTGCTGGATATCTACCCAAAGACAAAATTCACGCTTTCATCTACCTCTATCCGTCAAGTTTTATTATAAACATGATATTTTTAAAAACAGCTCACTGGTGCCATCTGTATCACTGTTAATATCTTCACAACTTATTTAAATTTAGAATAAGACCTTATTTAATTTTGTAATCAGCGCCATCTATCATCGATTTTAAACGATTTCAAGGTGAGATCTTTAACAAGATTTCATTATTGCAAGCGTTTATGAATCATTAGCATTAATAAACCATTATTTATTATTTAATCGTATTTTTAAGTAGCTACAGTATTTTTTGGGCGAATTAATCTAAATTGAACGAAGTGTTGCTGTCTTGAACGAAGTGTTGCTGTCTATTTGACATAACGCGCCAAAATTATTATAATAATAATATATAGTACTGCAGACAATATAATACTATATTAGATAGTACAAAAATATCTCACAGATAACATATTTTTTATAAATGACAGCGTTTCAAATAGACAGCTTTACAGACATGTAATACAGTTAGTAATCTCTATTTTATATAAGTAATTTAATAAAAAAATATGATACATTTCGGATTTTATTTAAATAACCTTTGCCCTAAAAATTGTCAAATTTCAATTCAATTACACATAGCCTAAAATATTATGAACACAACATTTATTTCACTCTATATTATAGATTGTATTTTCTTGTTCTTATGTAACTTTTTGTCTTAAGAATAAAAACTCAAGAAGATTAAAAAAACAACAAGATTAAACGACCTTATTAAAACCATATTCTTTTCTACTTACCATAAACACTTTCGAGTTAATTGCAAAAAAAAAGAACATAAATATATGTCATACATATTAATTTAACTTTCTTTTTTTTCTTCCTTTATGGCAATAAGTTTCAACTATTTGCCAGTGTCAAGTTTATAATTTAACATTTTCCCCATACAATTTCTTACAAAAAGTTTTTATTTCATGAAATTGTCACTCGGTATACCATAGAGTATAAATAAGCAAGCTGTAAAGCGCCCATCACAAAGTATTAACAGAAAACACAACTATACCTAATCAGTGTGAAAACAATACGCGTCACATTGAGTCAACGAGAAATATTATCCTTGCTTTTGTATAAAAATGGTAAAATTCGAAGTATCTATATTTTCCCTGTATCATGCATGGAACGTCACTGTCAAAGCTCTTAACCACAAAGATACGACAAAATATGTACTTAATGTGTACTCTGCGTAGTTTATTACTTATTCTGTGGTATTTTTTTTTATGTCACAGTCGTCAACGGAGCTAGTGGGACGCCTGATGGTAAGCTCTACCACCGCCCATGAACATTTGCAGAGGCATAAGGTCCATTGCAGACCTTACGCCTGTACAAATGGATTGCCGACTTCACATTGGGAAGGGATTAGGAAAGTTAGGTTAGGATTGGCGAGAGGAATAAAGGAAAAGGATGTGGGCCATCGGCATACTCTTAACCATATTCCTATTTTTTTATTATTTCGTGGCAAAAGGATACTATGTCTACATGCCAGTGTCAAGTATTTAACTCTGTATTTGTTACATTGATTGCAATATTAGATTCTAATAATTTCTTTATAATGTTGTTATCACGTAAGAAGATATTCTTTGACATTCAGCCAATATTTTTTATACAGTTCCCGCCAAAACTGCATTCGCACCAACATCTCTGTGTCCATGCGCATATGTTTGTCTATGACGAAGTACGCTCTGCTGTCTTTGGATATTGGTAGCCATTTTGTAGGAAGTATTTCAGATGTTGTAAACGTTGGGTCTCTGGAAGAATTAAATAGGACATCACCAAATTTATTGTAAGTAAAAACGTGTAAATAAGTTAAAAGCACGCGGTCAGATATAAAGATTTCTAAAATTCACATACGGATTTGAACCATCGATACATACCCGTACTTAGCGAAATTGGTCCAGAGCATAGAAAGTCTGTCAACCATTAGCATATCATCGGGGTGTCTGCGCCTCTTGAAGAAAAATGGCTCATATAAGTATCCGAGTTCGTCAGCGTGCATGGCGCCTCCAGCGGTCAACCTCTTGGATGCCTTGCAGAGATTCCGACCCCCAGAGTATGAGAACACGTAGAAATAGATCTGGTGAAATCCCTTGATTAAATCTACAATTATAATAGCTATGGCTTCAGGCACATACTCCAGTGATGTTTACGCCTTATTTAGCAGTATTTCTATTATCTGTGACTTTAAAATGCAACACGCTTAACCACTTATATTCAAAAAGAGACCGTTAAATCGGTTCAGTGGTTTTTGCGTGCCAACAGTACAAAGATACAAAAATACAGAAGTGTCTTCTTTATTATATTACTGTAATTTCTATAGTATAGAAGTATAAATTACCTTCTCCGCCCCATGTTCTATGAACCTATCCAGCTGTCGATGTAAAGGGTAGTTAAAGACGATATCCGAACTAGCGTTTATTGCGTGCTCTTTAAACTCCCCGTTCATTACGTTGTCACCGATATAATAACGTTTAATATAATCGCAAACATCATTAAATTCTTTGCTCGTACCGAAATCAAATATAGAAGCCACAGATTCTTCAATAACTCCATGGTTTTCGAAATATTTCGCCGGTTTATCTGACAGCATCATACCAGCTTCATCTCTAGTATGACCCATCAGTATCCGCTTGTTTTTAACATTCGGAATTATATCCTTCGGGTATTTTGTAATATAATTGTCAACGCCGAATGCTTCCTCTACGCACGGCCTATGTTTTATGGACAATTTGAAATCAGCTTCAACAACCGCTGATGGACTTTGCTTACTAATAAATTCAATAGCCTCTTGAAAGTCATCTATTTGGAAGCCTAATTTATCAGCGATCTTTATGGGTGTACTTGTGTCGATTGGTTCTAAGCTCGTGGGCATTAAAATGGTGCCGCTTTGCAGAATCACTTGATGGAACAAGTCCTCTTTTAAGTAATTTAAATGGAAATCCAGACCTATAGCACCGCTACTGTGACCGAACGCGGTTATTCTATCAGGATCACCTCCGAATGCTGCGATGTTCTCTTTTATCCAACGCAGAGCTAATATTTGGTCCTTTAAACCAGCATTTCCGGGCACCTCGGGTGTACCTAGACACATATATCCATACGCGCCAACTCTATGATTGAAAACGACGTATATCACACCATATCTTCCCAAATACTCTGGCCCATAAATGCGTCCATGTCCAAAAGTTCCAGAAAAACCGAATAGAAATTTGCCCCCTAATATGTAGGCCATAACGGGCATTTTACCCTGTCGCCGTTTAGGTACATATATGTGAATTCTAAGACAGTCTAAGGAGCCTCCAATGGCTTGTGATATCTCATCTTGTTGGGGACAGATTTTGGTGTCATCGACTGCTTCAAACACATCGTCGTATTTTGGGTAGGGATCCGCAGCCTGTGGGAAAATAATAGGTAACGATAATGATCAGTGTATTTTAAATAGTTAGTAGACAGAGTTAGAGCAATCCGTATTTGATAACAATTCACACGAAACCAGTGTTCCAGTGTGGGTAATGTATTTCTTCAGGCAACCCACCAGCTCTTTCGCAGACTTTATCATAAAAAAATCGATAATACAATTATTGGAAACAAATTATTACAACTTGACAACTTGTCTTAGTGTATCTGTTAAGTGTTTTTTAATAAATATAGCTTAAATAACAAACAAAAACATTTATGAAATAATTAACTAAATTGCCACACTGGCTCTTATACAGAGTATACGTAAGGAAATTATTTAATTCTGACAAACTTAATTAAAATAATAAGATAAAACTCATGAAATTAATGTATTGTCACCGATCCATATTAAATGTAAAATATTTGAAATATCAATGTCCGTTTAAAGTGGGTCAAAATCGAGTCTAAAGGAGTCTGTAACAAACAATCCAACACGTGATAGTTTCATAAGAGCGTGTAGAAGAGAAATAACGTTCACACATGACGTAATACACGGCTAAATACGAAATAACTCACCCCAAACGGATTATCCTCCCTAACTTTCGCGTACGGTATCCCCAAAAACATATCACCCTCTTCTGACGTCAGACCCCGCACCCATCCATTTTTAGTCAGGACCATAGGCCGAGAATACTCGTCATATGCATTTTTACAAATATACACTATAGCTGGCACTAATATTATCTGTAGAAATGTTGAAGTAAGAAGATTTCTTGAGACCATTTTTTTTAATTCTTTATTATCTGTGCTCGCATTTTTCGTTGATACTTTATGTGTAAATGTGAAGAAATAGTTCACGAACGCTTGTAAAATTTAATGGACCACGATTTTATAATAAAACACTTTATTTTATTTTGTAAATCGTACGCTATGTACTATTAATATTATATTAATTAGGTTGTATGTATGTTTATTTTTTTGTATAAAAAACACAACATATTCTTCAGATTAGTTACGAATTACTATAAGTATATATATTGTTTCCAACTGCAGGCAATAAAAAAATGTAAAAAAATCAAAATTGTCTCGTAAAAGTGTTTGACATAACAAAAGTCATCATACTTTTCGATTATTAAAGTAACACAATGAATGATATCTACTATATAAAAATAAGTCGGGTTTCCCTTCCTGACGCTATAACTCCAGAACGCACGAACCGATTTCCACGGTTTTGCATTCGTTGGAAAGGTCTTGGGCGTCGTGAGGTTTATAGCAAAGAAAATTCCGGAAAAAATTCATCAGAAAAGCGGGAAAAACGAAGCCATCTGGTGGCGAAACGGAGTTCGCGGGGTTTGCTAGTCACCTATATTATAAATAGAAGATATCAAAATTAAAACAGTCGCATAGAAAAAAGCAATAATGTTAAATTTAAAAAACGCTAGTTTGAATCTAGTAGAACCCTTGAAAGAACGCAATCTAGTGATCAAAATTAAAAAAAAATGAACTAAAACTTAAGAAAAGTACCTCTTTTTGTATTAAAAACAGGAAAAGAAATAAGCCACGCTAGTCCATAGAGTAAAGTAATATATAATGCGTTAGTTCTAACTTAATGATCTTGATGTCACTAATAGCTAGGTTTTTAAAATGTTTAAGGCAGTTATATTATTATTATTGTTTCTTTTTTGTTTATATATAATACTAGCTGCGCCTCGCGGTTTCACCCGCATAAGTCCGTCCCGTAGGAATATCGGGATAAAAAGTTGCCTATATGTTATTCCAGTTGTCCAGCTATCTACGTACCAAATTTCATTGCAATCGGTTGAGTAGTTTTTGCGTGATAGATCAACAAACACACTCTCATCCTTACAAACTTTCGCACTTACAATATTAGTAGGACTAGAAGGACTAGTACGTAGTAGAATGTATTTCTGATCTTTTTTTTCTAACTCATAGCCTTAGAAATAATCATAAATACAAAATCCTAAGTTTATCTGATAGATTGGGTATACGTACAATGATATTTTCTTTTCACGTATTTATATTGTTATTTATTTTAAGTTATTCACCGTTGTCTATAAATTTATAATTTTTTTTATTGCAAAATATATACCGATGATGGCGACACTGAACTTAAAACTATTGTCAATGTCAATTTGTCAAATGTCATTCAGCAATCAACCCGTTCCTATCGAATGTAACAGTTTTTTTGTTAAATTTGTATTTTTTATAAATTTATTATATGATATAGTTAAATGAATATAATTATGGATAATACAAATATTTGTGAGGGGTGTTTAAGTAACGATCGGATGTTATTTAGCCATAGTGATGATATAAAACAACTGTTTTTACAACTATTGAATGTTGATGTGAGTTGTTTATACAATATTTCATTAATATAACCGTTATTAGAGCTGATGGTGATGACAACGAATACAATCTAGAATCAAATACATTTAAAAAATATTGTAGTTGTTATAAACTGAAAGTTGTGTCAGATTTGAATGAAAAAATGAAAACAAAAACCATCGACCTTTCATTTGTGAAACAAAAAAAAAAAACATTTCTCTTGAAGAACTACAAGAGAGTAAAAATTATAATGAAATGCGAAATGAATAAAATAATTCATTATGCTTAGGCATTTCAACTGAAAGTACCAGTTTATTTCATAAAAGTATTGTATTGACTTCTTCAACTAACATGTACATTTATATGTATATTTTTTGTAACATCTACTGAAAAAAAAGTTAATTATGAATATAATTGTCAAACTACCAAAAAGTTCAGCAATTTGTGGTATATTGAATAACATTACATAAAATAATTTTGACAAATTCATGACCAATGTTTAAAAAATATATTTTTGTTACTTAAATTTCAGGATAATTTCAAAAATATATTGAACCTATGTTGGGAGTGCTGTGCTATGTTAAGAAAAATAATAAAATTTAAGAAACAAATCAGAACAGCACAGGAAACTATGTATAACTTGGTAAATATATTCTTTTCCTATGGTATTATAATTGTAATGCATGCTTTTATATACAATTTAATAAAAAAATATATATCTACATCTGTCAGTCTGTGGTATTAATTCCTGTAAAAATTAAAAATATCCTTGCAATGGTTTTTGAATTCAGAAAATTATATATACTACTTACTATGCAATGTATTTGACCCTTTTAAAATGTGGTAATATTTGCTTTTCCTAGTAAAAAATGTAGTTATGTATTTTTTATCATATTCAGTGTACATGCATCTTTCTGCCAACTAAACTCCGGGTTGCCTGGAAGAGATCACTTCTGAGTGATAAGGCCGCCTAACAAATTGTACTCTTCATCTTCTTAATGGTTATTAATATATGTATATATTTTTAAGTTTCTTGTACAATTTTTGTTAAAGAGTAATAAATAAATAAATAAAAAAAAACTCGTCAAAATTGCTAAAACCAAACTAAACTATCAAACTCAAAATTTTTGTATATTTCAGTTGAATCAACCAACAACTTTATCTAATTTGATATCATCAAACTGTTTGAGCGTTGAGTGTAATTATTATAATGATAATAAATTTGTATCATTAATAAAGATGGAAGATGAACAAACCAACGATGATGGTGGACGTTGTGATGTGAAATTTGATGTTTTTTACCATAATGATAGAGCGCTTAATCGTGATCATTGTGATGTACATTATGAAGATTTTAAGGTAACTGACTATAGCTTTTTTGTCTGTATTAATGCAATTATTAATTATTTTTCCTACAAGAAAGCCGGAATCCCTGGGGGGAGGGGGGGACCTCTGAATTCTAAATTGTTGACCATTTGACAACAATTACCCTATCAAATACAAAAAGAATCATGTCAATCGGTTGAAAACCCGTTGAGTTATAACTCAGAGTAATAAAACATAAAATGGGGTTGGTCCTCTCTAAATTTTGGGGTGTGTGTTGAAAATTTATACCATTTCATTGTACTTTCACTGGCTTTTTATGCCAATTGCTGTATTTCATTTAATCTTTCAGCCGGAATTTGACGATAACAATGACGTGGTAAAATCATCATTCGATTTCAATGATTCTGACGATGAACCACTGACAAGTGTTAAGAAGAAATCGAAAAATAAAACGAAAAGAAAAGAAGGTAAGTGCTTCTACCTGTAGAACTATTTAGATATTAGAACGTAACAACTGTTTACCATAGAAATATTCCGCAGCATTTTTGTAGAGAAGTAAGTTCTAGTCACAGTCACAGTCGGGGAGAGTCCCCGTGACCTCGCTCGCTGTAAAGTGTTCGATACGTCGGGTTAATAATATAATGAATAAATCGCGTTGAAAGTTTTCTAATTTCTATAAGTAAGTTCCAGTTTGAAATCTGATCTTCGACCAAGTTCATTGCAGTTTCATCAAAATTTGTTTAATAATGTTAGTCTTGAAGTGTGAAAAATCAACAAATGAGCATGTTACCTACGGTTGTGAAGTATACGTGCGATAACTGTACTAGCTCTGGGTACTTTTTCTTATAATTTAGATGAGATTTGATAGAGACCCGTTTCCTTTTCCTCACCCTTCCCAGTCCATTTCTTCTGTCCAGCCATCCATTTTATCGTGGGAGTCGAGCATGCTTCGGCACGAATTGAGTCAGCTCGCACTGGGGAAGTACCACACCCTCACAGAAGACCGGCCTGAAATAATAGCTTGCTATTGTGTTTCGTACAGTTAAAACTCGGAGGCCTATTTCCCTCTCCTCGCCCTTCCAAGTCCATTCCTTCTTTCCAGTCATCAATCCTCTCCTTAGTCTTTATTCCTTAAAAGCGGGCAGCGCATTCGCAGAGGCGCTACCTCTGCTCTGTTCACGGACGCTGGTGATCGCTTACCATCAGGCGAACCACCAGCCAATTACCCGCTGTTATATTAAAAAAATAGATTATAGAATTCACGAATCATAATTTTGATCAGGTAAGCGACGCGAAAAGGAATCTGGCGTGGTCCAGAACGCGAGGGTGTTGAAGAAGCTGCAGCAATTGAATGTCCACCCCGATCACCTGGAAATGGTCATTCTGAGCTGGGACGAGGTGGGAATAGTTCAATTTACCTTATATGCAATATTTTCTTTTATAGCATTGAAATCATACTTTCCACTTCCTATCCTATTGCTACTAATACTATAAATGCGAAAGTTTGTAAGGATGTGTGTGTGTTTGTTGCTCTTTCACGCAAAAACTACTGAACCGATTGCAATGAAATTTGGTATGTAGACAGTTGGACAACTGGAATAACATATGGGCAACAACTGGAATATAATAAAATAATTGGACAACTGGAATAACATATAGGCAAAATTTGTACCTTATATAAATTTCTCCATTTAAAATCTTATTTCTGGTAAGATATCCTATTTAGTACAATTGATGATTACTATATATTTTCTACTGTGTTTCGTTCCGTATATTCCTTCCTACCAGCCGTCAATCCTTTCCTTATTCCTTCCTTGACAGCGAACGTTCACGGGCGGTAGTGATCGCTTACCATCAGGCGACAAACCAGCTCCAGTGTCGACGATGACAGATTTTTTGCATTTATACGTCAATAATATGCTTTTAAGAAAGGAATAAGGAAAGGAACATTTAGAGAGGCGTAAGGTCGATTGCAGACCTTACGCCTCTATAAATGGATTGCCGACTTTTAATTGGATTGAGAAACAATCGATGAGAGGATTAAAAGAAAGGTCTGGGAAGGGGGGAAAAGGATACGAGTCTCCAGCTCCCCTATTCAGTGAACGAAACACAGAAGCATGCTTCTATCTAAGTGTGGTAGTCGAGCACGTTTCGGTACGAATTGTGCCAGCTCGCACCGGAGAAGTACCGCACCCCCACAGAAAACCGGCGTGAAATAATAGCTTGCTATTGTGTTTCGTACGGTGAGTGGGGGAGCCCGAGGCCTATTACCTTCTCATAGCCCTTACCAGTCCATTCCTTTTTTCCATTCATCAATCCTATTCTTATCCCTTATCCCTTAAAAGCGGGCAGCGCATTCTCAGAGGTCTAAGCCTCTGCGAATCTTCATGGGCGGTGGTGATCGTTTACCATCAAGCGAACCACCAGCTCAATTGCCCGCTATGACATAAAAAAAAAAAACCTCACACTGGTCTTCTGTTGGGGTGTGGTACTTCGATGCGAGCTAGTCCAATTCGTGCCGAAGCGTGCTCAACTCCCGCATGTAAAGTACAGATATGGATTACAGGTACAGTTGGAGAGAGCGAAAGCCCTAGCGAGCGACACCTTCACGAGACACTCCCACAAATGCTACAACTGCGTGATTGGCTTTAATCATAGATGTAAATTGGACGAGCACATGAAAAAACACCAGCTGGTATGGGTTTTTATGTTGCATCGACCGACTTCGAAAAGGAGAGGCTATGTTAGTTGGACTGTAATTTTTTTTTGTGTGATACATTTGTTGATTTGGATGGGACCAAACGTGAGGTACTGGATTTAAAAAAAAAAAGAGTCATAAAAATTGATTCACCCAGTAAAAGTTATGAGGGACTAAAACACGAAAAAATGGTTGCCTGTAAAGTCGGTTTTACGGGCGAAGATTTTACGTGACAACGCCAAGAACGCTCGAGAAAGACAGAGACAGAGACACAAGCACGCGCCGATTCAATGCGCCTAATTCTCTAGTGCTGCGCGCGCGGCGGACCGATCATAGTTCGGTGACTCATCGTAACGTTACCGGGCGTTACACTTTTTCATGAGTGAGTCCGAGCCGCAACCTAATTTAAGACGTTGTCACGTCAAAAAAACAATGTCGAATCGGGAATCCCCCTTTTTTGAAGTCGGTTGAAAAATTGATTTTTTTTTTCTAATATATGGGTAGACAATGGACTTAAAATAAATTTCTTTCGAGTAAAATAAAATGCACACAAAAATTAAGTTATTAATTCGATTATTCAAATTATTCATTCATTCGTGACAGTCAGCTGGGACATCGGAATGTGATGTTTGTCACATACGGTGTAAGGACAAGCAAGCTCTGTCGTCGCACAGGCGGAGGCATAGAGTGAGGTGAGCGCTGCTGTTTATTGTAAAACCGCATCAATTTTGGCTCAATCGTTTTGGTGAATGTTTGAAACGTTAAAATAAATGGAGATAATGGTTTATTTAAACATGGATGTCGCATGCCGTATTCATAGTTCATTAATTTTGGCATAGCATCAAATCGATTCGTTTTTAAAATTAAATAATCGCGATTCATCACACACGAAATAACACACGCAGTTTCATGCGCAATCATACACGCCATGACACACCATGACACGCCATGACACGCCACGACACACCTTGACACGCCATGACACGCCCTGACACGCCACGACACACCTTGACACACCATGACACGCCACGACACACCTTGACACGCCATGACACGCCACGACACACCTTGACAAGCCATGACACGCCGTGACACGTGAACATCGGACACGGCGTCATAAGTGATTCACCACACGTGATACGTCACACGTGTCACATTACGCATAACACCTGACACACCATACATTTAACGATACATCCACACACATCGCATGTGAGACATGATGCTTCACACGTGGATCATGACACAGCACACGTCACACGTGACACGTCATAAGACCACTTTTATAAAACTAAAGAGTTTGTTTGTTTGTTTGAACGTACTAATCTCAGGAACTGCTGGTCGGATTTGAAAAATTTATTCAGTGTTAGATAGCCCACTTATTGAGGAAGGCTATAGGCTATATATGTACCACGGGCGAAGCCGGAGCGGACCGCTAGTATTAAATAAGTTGAGAAAATTCAACGCGTATCCGTTTTTATTTTTTTTCATAATCTTTAGTTATCATGCCGTGTCCCTTAACTGGAACACCTGGCACCCACAGTGCTGCGCCAGCTGTTTCTATCGTGACGTTTTGAGTTCCTCTCACCTTGCTCCAAGTTATCCCTTGGCTCCTACGACACTCCGTAGCCGCGCTACAGTTGGTTGTGTCTATACGGAACAGATGGCGCTGCCGGCTGTGCGGCGGCGTGTGGTCGCGCGCGAGCGTCGCCGCCGACCACGCGCACCGGCGCCACGCAGCGCCCGCGCCCACGCACACCTGCACGCTGTGCGGACACGCCGCCGCGTGAGTACACGCACACGCACACACACACACACACACACACACACACACACACACACACGCGCTGAACACAAACACACACATGTCGTTATAAAACTGGTACATGACCCATGATGCTGAGCAAAATTTTTTTTTTCACAATGAAACCTGCTTGGGGTTAAATATTCTTTTAAGCACACGTGTTTTAGAGGCGTTTTTAAACCGTCATAACACACGATTTAGCTTCGACTGTCATCCTTCCCGAGTCCTGTCACCTACCATGTTGTTTAGCAGTCGTAATAAGATCTTTACAAGTCACTTACAAGTTATTTACAAGTTGCTTACATGTAATTTACACGTTGTTTAGCACTCATCATCATCAGCCCATATATGTTCCCACAGCTGGGACACAGGCCTCCTATGAGGTTTCAGGCCATAATCCAGCACGCTGGCCAAGTGCGGTTTGGCAGATGTCACATGTCGTCGAACTTTTCGATTCATGGACATGCCGGCTTCCTCACGATGTTTTCCTTCACCGTTTTAAGCAGTGGTGATGTTATCCATATGTACAGATAAATTGAAAAATCGAATTTATTTCCTGCACGCTCGCCCGATCTCGAAACGCGACTTATCGATCTTGAAATGGTTTCTAGAGGTTCCGAGGTTCTAACCACTGAGCCATCACTGCCTTAGCACTCATTTACAAGTAATTTACATGTTATTTACAAATAACTCACAAATAGCTCACATTTCCAGCACATTGGGTAAACTCCGCAATCACATGAAGAAAACTCACTCGGAGCAACACAAGTGTGAGTTATGTGATAAAGTATTCAGAGACCGGACCTCGCTGCGGACGCATCTGTTGTGAGTTTTAGTTATAGTCATTTATTTATTTATTTATTTATTTATACACTTTATTGTGCTGCCAACAAAATACAAAAACAACTTATACTAAAAAAAGGAGATACAGCACAGAAGGCGGCCTTATCACTTATAAGTGATCTCTACCAGGCAACCAACTTAAATATAGATAGCAACATAATTTAAAAGGATTTAGGACATTTAGTGTAGTGGGTAGAGAGATTATTTGTTTTTTTATATCACAGTCGGTAATGGAGCTGGTGGGACGCCTGATGGTAAGCGCTACCACCGCCCGTGGACATTTGCAGAGGCATAAGGTCCAATGCAGACCTTACGCCTCTACAAATGGATTGCCCACTTTTTGGGAAGGGATTAAGAAAGGATTGGCGATAGAAATAAAGGAAAGGACTGGGAAGGGTAAGGAAAAGGATATGGGCCTCCGTTACTCCGAACATATAAAATCTATGTTACCGCCGAATGAATTGATATATATACAGGGTGTGTCGCGGATGGTGTACAAAGCTCAGCGAAACTTGAAGTATTTAATACGCTAATTATGAAAAAAATAAAATCTCCGTCGCTCTTTACTTTTTTGACAGAATGATCTTCTCTAATTTGTATCCTAAATTATCTTCTGAATTTAGTGACTGAATTCAGTACACCAAATCATTGGTAGTTCCTCTATAATATATTTTTAAATTATGTAAAGATATATAACTCTAGTTATATTTATATATTACTATCTGATCGCCCCGGCTTCGTCCGTGGTTTTTTTTTTTTTATTGTGTTATAGGGAAGCGCTTGACTACCAACTCGCCTGCTGGTAAGCGTAGATGTAGTCTAAGATGGAGCGCACTTCCAAATATATAGTAAATATATAGCGTTTATCACTCAGTGAAATTGAAGCTTTATAATAGTGAGAAAAATTTGAAATCGGTCCATCCGTTCACGCGTCATGGCGTGACCAAGGGAAAAGGGGATTATTTTGTTATATGCATATAGATAAAAACTAGCACAATCCGTCAGCATACACCGCGGCGTGAAAGAGTACGCGTGCCCGAAGTGCGGCAAACAGTTTCTGTTCAAGAAGGCGATGGAAATACACCTGGTGACGCACGAGTCGTCCGCCAACATGTACTGCCACGAGGTCAGTACACACGC
>NW_024045133.1:130340-138143 GCF_012273895.1 Zerene cesonia | reverse complement strand
ACACACATACACACACAAACACAACACGCCCAGCAGATTTATGTCAAGTTAAATTTTATAATAGTGTGTGAATAACGTATGGTTACAGTGTGACATGACGTTCAAGAACCAGATGTCTTTCAACCAACACATGAAGTACAACTTGAAACACATCGACCCGGCGAGGCTGAAGTGAGTTGGCTTTTAAATTGTTTTCATCACCATCATTGCCATCATCATGATTATCATCATCAAGATCATCATCATGATCATCATTATCATGATCATAATCATCATTATCATCATCATTATCATGATCATAATCATCATTATCATCATCATCATCATTATCATCATCATCATCATCATCATGATCATAGTTAACATGCCTCCTATAGATTTTAAAATTTCATTCAGATGCCTGCAGCCGTTCTCCAATGATTTGGTTACAAACAACCATCAATGCTGTGTTTTCATTTATAGATTCGAAATTAGATTTATCTATGTCCCAGGGAAGCTTATGACAGTATCGGTAAATCAGTTCCAGGGGTTCGCAGGAATATAACAGATAAACATAACATTTTTACATGCTTATAACATCGAATGCAAGAAAAATTGCAAAAAAAAACTACATTGAAAAAAGTTCGATGAAGCTGGGTCGAAGGAACTGGGCCTTATGGTAAGCGCTACCACCGCACATGGACATTATGAGAGGCGTAAGGTCGATTGCAGACCTTACGCCTCTACAAATGGATTGCCGATTTTAAATTGGGAAGAGATTAAGAAAGGATTGACGAGAGATATAAAATAAATTACTGGGAAGGGTAAGGAAAAGGATGGTATGGGTCTCTAGCTACCCCACTCACCGAACGAAACACGGCAGTATACTATTTCATGCCGGTTTTCTGTGGGTATGTGGTACTTCCCCGCTGCGTGCTTTTTTTTTTTTTTATGTCGCAGTCGGCAATGGAGCTGGTGGGACGCCTGATGGTAAGCGCTACCACCGCCCATGGACATTTGGAGAGACGTAAAGTCGATTACAGACCTTACGCCTCTACAAAATCATTGCCGACTTTAAATTGGGAAGGGATTAGAAAGGATTGGCGAGAGGAATAAAGGAAAGGACTGGGAAGGGGAAGGAAAAGGATATGGGCCTCCGGCTCCCCCACTCACCGAACGAAACACAGCAGAATGCTATTTCACGCCGGTCTTCTGTGGGGGTGTGATACTTCCCCGGTGCGAGCTGGCCCAATTCGTGCCGAAGCGTGCTCGACTACCACAACTAAAACATTTTTTATACTTTAAATGTTTAGAAATCGTTGTAAATGTTATAGAAGTATTTTCTTGTGTTTGATTTTACGCGAGTATTATACATTTCCGTCTCCCCGTGACCACGCTCGCTGTAAAGTCTTCGAAACGTCGGATTAATAATATAATGAATAAATCGCGTTTAAAATCCGTTAAAAAGTTTTTAATTTCCAAATGTTATAGAAGTGTAAATAATTGTCAGATACGCGTGTAAGCTGTGCGATAAAAAGTTCGTAAAGGCGACTCGCCTTGAAGAGCACAACATGGCCGTCCACTTGAAGCTCACGCCCATCACTTGCACGGTGCCGGGCTGTGGATTTGTGAGTAAACGTATTAACATTAAAATTGTGTTATAGAGGTTTTTTTTTTATGTCATAGCGGGCAACTGAGCTTGTGGTTCGCCTGATGGTAAGCGATCACCACCGCCCATGAACATTCGCAGAGGTAGTGCCTCTGCGAATGCGCTGCCCGCTTTTTTGGGGTAAGGGAAAAGGAATGGATTAACGACAGGAAAGAAGGAATGGTCTGGGACGGGTGAGGAAATGGAAACGGGCCTCCGGCTCCCCCACTCACCGCACGAAACACAGTGGCATGCCACTATTTCACGCCGGTTTTCTGCGGGGGTGTGGTACTTCCCCGGTGCGAGCTGGCCCAATTCGTGCCGAAGCGTGCTCGACTCCCACAATAAAAGAAGAGGTTGATTGTTTGTTTGTGTGGTCGCGCCGATTTCAGCAACTTCTAGTTCGAATGATGAAGTATAATTGATAAATGTTGTAGTAGTGGGAATAAAATTCGTCAAAGAACAGACGTTACTGGGTCCTCTTTGTTTTATTTCACAAACATCATCTACAGAGCTACTTTCTACAATGTAAAATTAATTAAACACACATAAATCTTTTACATTACAATATATTGCTATATTGTGTTGTTAACCACATCGTCAATATGTACAATTTTAATAGACCCATATCCTTTTCCTTACCCTTCCCAGTCCTTTCCTTTATTTCTCTCGACCATCCTTTCTTAATCCCTTCCCAATTTAAAGTCGGCAATCCATTTGTAGAGACGAAAGGTCTGCCTCTGGAACTTTTGCCTCTGCAAATGTTCATGGGCGGTGGAAGCGCTTACCATCAGGCGACCCACCAGCTCCATTGCCGACTGTGACATAAAAAAAAATACAAATGGTCTCAATTTTTATCAAAAATATTCCTTTTTTCGAAAAAAATCCCTTCATGTAAATTGGTGAAAAAATAAAAACACAATCTGTCGTCAACTCTTTTACTAATTACTAGTCTATTAATTTCACAGAAAAACACATATATTATCGTCAATTTAAAAACGATCCTCGTAACAGCCGACTAATAATTAAGAAAGCTAAATTCTGTTCATTCCTTCTACAACATTCCTCTCAAAATAATAATAAAAAAAACCTTATTTCATTATTAAATAACTTATTGATAAAATGTAAATTATTAAAATTTGTAAATTATTGAATATTATAAATTTATATTAAATTATAGAATTTAAATGTCATATGTATGTAGCAGCAATTACATTTCATTGTGTCTAAATTGAACTATTATGTATTATATCGGGAAGACACAGACTCCTGAAACACAGCGAAAGCTATATTAGGAGTCTGGGTTTCATGTTCTATGTGATTTATAATTTGTTCAATATCTGATTTTTATTTTTTTGACGTGACAACGTCTTAAATTAGGTTGCGGCTCGGAGGCACTCATGAAAAAGTGTAACGCCCGGTAACGTTACGATGAGTCACCGAACTATGATCGGTCCGCCGCGCGCGCAGCACTAGAGAATTAGGCGCATTGAATCGGCGCGTGCTTGTGTCTCTGTCTCTGTCTTTCTCGAGCGTTCTTGGCGTTGGAAAAAAAGACGTTGTCACGTAAAATCTTCGCCCGTAAAACCGACTTTACAGGCAACCATTTTTTTTTTTTTTTTATTATATATACTGTGTTTATTTACGTAGTTATCATAATGATTGTCAGGCGTGTTCGTCCCGAGCGGTGCTGCGCTCGCACGCGCGCGCGCACGCGGCGGTCGTGCCGCGGCGCGACCACGTGTGCGACGTGTGCGGGAAGACGTATACGGTATGGGAATCATAATCATCATCATCATCATCAGCCCATATATGTTCCCACTGCTGGGACACAGGCCTCCTATGCGGGTTCAGGCCATAATCCACCACGTCGAACTTTTGATTCTTGGACATGCCGGTTTCATAATCTGTGTACAAATAAGTTACAAAATAAGTTACAAATTATAGATTTTTATTACAATATTGTGTGCAACCTACCCATAATCTGTGCAAATATTTAAAACGAAAATTTTTATTAATTAACAAATACAGTCGAAATTTTTTATAACGACATCGAAGGGACTTATCATATGTGGTTGTAAAAACCGATTGTCGTAACAGCTGATGATAAGGTTCCCCAGATTTAGGTAATTTTAACCGATGCGTTGTTCTGAACGATGTGTTTGTAAACAGTTTTGAATGTCCATTTCCTCACCCGTCCTAGTCCATTCCTTCTTTCCAGTCGTTAATCCTTTCCTTTTCCCTTACCCCATAAAAGCGGGCAGCGCATTCACAGAGGTACTACCTTTGCGAATGTTTATGGGCGGTGGTGATCGCTTACCATCAGGCGAACCACCAGCTCAGCTGCCCGCTATGACATAAAAAGAAAAAAAATGTAAAAACGAAAATTTGCATTAATAAAGAGTAAAAAGAGCCTGGAAGGTCACCTGCGCGCGCACAGCGGCGCGCGGCCGTTCCGCTGCGCGCTGTGCGCCGCCGCCTTCGGCTACCAGGCCGCACTCTACAACCACAACAAATTGGTGCATCTGAAAGTTAAGGTACGACTTCGATGGATGTTATTTGTTGTATTTATTCATTTCTACACTTTGATTGATATAACGATACTCAAAAGGTTATTTAGTTTAAATTATAAAGGAGAAACTAAAAGATGTACAATCGTTAACAAATAATATACATTTTCTATTTTACGTCATGACGTAGGTGAAAGGATTGAGAAACCGAGTCTCTCTGTACTTTTTTTAGTGTTAAGTGTTTTCAGTTGTAATGAGTGTCAAAGATAATTTTTTATTTATTCCTTTTTTCAGACTAACCGCAGTCGGCAACAGCAGACGAATTCGGATTGGGTCGCTGTAGAAACTCCTAATGTGCCATAATAAATTATTTTATGCAAAACTTCTGTTTTATTCTTGTATGTATAACCTAAAAATATGAAGAATTTTAAAATTAACTTCATATGAAAGTGGTCCTACTCACCCGCAATAATACTTACGGGTAAAATAAATTCTATATAATATCTCGGAAAACGATAAAAAAAAATATTTTTAGTCAATTGTTGGCGTAGTTTAGATCTTTAATTCTAAAGTCTGTAGTCGGTAATGAATTTTAAATTTTTATTATATAATTTTATTAACTGTTTTAATTAATGTGGCACATATTGCTTAATAATTCTTATGACTTAAAATTAAAATGTTGTAATTTCCTGTAATAAAAAGGTACAGAAAACCATGTATACTTAGTAAGCTACTTACAAAAATGTTATCTAGTATTTTTTGTTGGAAATTATTAATTAATAAATAAATACATAAAGTGGTCATGCACTTCCATAAACTTGCGCTTTTTCATTAAATATTTCACATGATTGCATCATGTCTTATTTCGGAACGAAGCGTAGCAGTCATAATGACATAATAATGTATTTGACAGTTCAATAACATAACCTCTTAACAAAACAAAACAAACCAAAATGAAATTAATATTATTATTCCGCCGCTTAAAACTCTTCCCTAGCATACAAATACGCAATTACACCGACAGACACGAACCAAAAGCGCTACGTAGTTTAAAACCTAAATCTACAAGAAACACGGTGCAGTTTTACGTAGATTCTTGTCGAGTGAGAGCTGTGGCTGGTAAAGGTGGAGATGGTTGCATTTCCTTCTTGAGTGCTTGGTGTAAAGAACATGCTGGACCCGATGGGGGTGACGGGGGACACGGAGGTCATGTCATATTTCAAGTGAGCTGTCTTTCATGTTATACAAACTGAGTAAAGAATACATTTACGTTTCTTTATTTCTTATCTTCCGGTTTATATACTCTAAACGCTATAGTTAAGGAATTTATTGTTCGTGAATACTAGAAAGTAAAGATTTGAATAATTCTCGAATGTCAAAGAAGACCATAAGTTTTATTACATTATTCTAAACCAATGAGAGCAGTGCATCAATAAATCAATAAAAAGACGAATTTATGTGCTGCATCTAATAAAATAATAGTAATGTACTAAAAATTTAAAATATGAATATAAACACTTATAACCAACCACTTGTAAATATGTCTCAAATCTATACTAATATTATAAAGCTGAAGAGTTTATTTATTTGAATACGCTAATCTCAGGAACTACTGGTCCATTTTGAAAAATCCGTCGCGGACCGCTAGTCCTCAATAAGAGATAATTATAGAAAAGAACTTGAATACATTAAAATACAAAACATACTGTTGACACACAACTCGCAGGAAATGCTGTAAATATATAAAAAAATTCTTTCTCTGTGGCATGTATATCATTCCTGAGTGTTAAAGAGTACTAGTACGAGTAGCTTTTGCCCGCTGTTTCGTTCGTTAAAGTAGGATTAGTTTAATAGAAGTTATCATACTTATAAACCTTCAACCTTCCTCTTGAATCAGTCTATCTGTTTAAAAACCGCAACAAATCCATTGCATAGTTAAAGATTTAAGCATACTTAGGGACATAGGTACAGAGTAAGCGACTTTGTTTTATACTATGTAGCAATGTACATAATACAGGTGAATTTAGAAATTCACATATATTACAATTTGATGCGGCCTACCTGCCAACTATGTTTGATTAATGTAAATTATAAATAGTCATGAGGATTTAGGCATCACTGGTGACCGAGAGATTTGGCGATTAATGCAGGTTCAAATCCCGCCTCATGATCAATTTTTTACTTTTCTTTCAAAATTTCTCATACATTAAGCATTTCAATGCTATAAAACTAAAAATTGAATTCAGTTTTCAATAAATAAATGTTAAAATTCCAGGCAACACACTCCAAGAAGAGTTTAAACCACTGCAACTCAGTTATCACAGCTAAGGATGGAGAACGAGGATACAATAAAGATTGCAGTGGAAAGAATGCTAAGCATGTAATAATAGATGTACCTCTAGGTATTTATCCTCTTATTATCATCATAGCCCGTTTCCTTTTCCTTACCCGTCCCAACCCATACCCTCTATCAAATTGTTAATCATTTCCTTTTCCCTTGCCTCTTAAAAGCGGACAGCGCATTCGCAGAGGCTCTACGTCTGCAAATGGGTGGTGGTGATCGCTTACCATCAGACAAACAAACCACCAGCTCAGTTACTTGCTGTGACATAAAAAAAAATCAGCCCATATGTTATGTTCCCTTGCTGATACACAGGTCTTCTATGAGGGTTCAGGTCATAGTCTTGACCCTGGCCAAGTGTAGGGTGGCAGATGTCACATGTAGTGGATTTTTTGATTTTCGCATATGCCGGTTTCCTCACGATGTTTTTCCTTCAATGTTGCAAGCAGTGTTGCAAACGGAATGTGCAACATACTTGCTTGGTCTTGAACCCCTGACTTATCAATTTTTCTATTTTTTATTTCTGTTAATTCATTATACAAAACTCATGTTTATTTATTTATCAACTGACATCCAAGAACAATGGAGGATATCAATATAATTTATTTAAATATAACCACTTTTTATATATGTTTTCAATTGATTCCTTTTGAGTTTGATAGAATATTTTTGCCATTTTAAATTAATTCGTTATTTATTAGTTATTGCACCTTATCTTTTGAGTCGAGCTTGCTTCGGCCCGATCTGGGCCAGCTCGCACCGGGAAGGTACCCCACAGAAGATCAGCGTCAAATATGCTACTGTGTTTCGTGAGACGAGTGAGAGAGCCGGAGAACCGTGTCCTTTTCCTCATCCTCCCCAGTCAATTCCTTCTTTCCCGTAGACAATCCTTTTTCTTTCCCTTAAAAGTTGGCAGCCCATTAGCAAAGGCACTACCTCTGCTCTGTTCACGGGCGGTGGTGATCGCTTACCATCAGGCGGACCACCAGCTCAGTTGCCCGATATCACATAAAAAAAATAAAAAATCCTTACTTAAGGTACGATAATAAGGGACGCGTGGGGTCGCGTGGTGGGCGACCTGCAGTCGGAAGGCGCCATGTTCGTGGCGGCGCGGGGCGGCGCCGGGGGGAGGGGGAACAAGTTCTTCCTTACAGACACCGAGCAGGTGAGTGGTGCCTGTTTGTGTAGATAAAAAAGAACGGCCAAGAGCGAATCGGAATCGGATAGAAATAAAAACTTTTATTTTTTAAATAATTACTACATAAAAACAGTGCTTACGCTACAGAGGCTTCTTAAAGTGACATGAATTACTTAAAATATAAAAC
>NW_024045133.1:125642-129340 GCF_012273895.1 Zerene cesonia | reverse complement strand
TGTCACTGTGTACGAATACGTATTAGGCTCCGAGTGTAGCGGAGTTGGGAGCCGCGGGGGAGACGAACCAATACTGGCTGGAGGTGCGCTCCATGGCCCATATAGGGCTGCTGGGTGCCCCGAACGCGGGGAAGAGCACGTTACTGCGGGCCATCACTAGGGCCCGGCCCACTGTGGCCCCCTATCCGTTTACCACACTACGCCCGCATATAGGTGGGTCTTATTATGTTTTTTTTTTACAATTTTTATTAGTTTTTTAACCGACGTTAAAAATGGAGATTGTCTGGCATAACCTCTCGAAGTCTCGGCTGAGTGAAACGATTTTAGTGATTCTTTTTTATTTGAAAGTTTGCTGTCTTTCGTATGGTATCATTTAAAAGCAGGTCTAGTTCTGTCAATTTGAAGGGGTTTAGTTTTTTTTTGTTAAAATTAATATTTCTTTATGTGTTAATGTACAGTAAAGTTATATCGTTTGATTTGATTTTGAATTCAAATTTTTTCATTTTGATTCAAATAAAAAAAAAAATAGAAAAGATTTTATATTTTTTATTTTTAGGCTTTTTTTTTATTGAATGTTGATTAGAATTTGAATAAACGAATGCTTGAATGACATCCAGGTATGATCCCGTACGATGACTACGAGCAAGTGGCGATCGCGGACTTACCCGGGCTTGTGCCGGGCTCGCATAAGAATCACGGTTTAGGTAAGATTTTATTAAACCGACGCCGCAGAAGCGAAGGAAATTCTTTATTAGACTGTTTTTTGTTTGTTTTACTAACTGTATACCGCGGCTTAAAAAGCAGTGGTGGCTAAAAAGCAGTGGTGGCTCAGTGGTGAGAAACTCGGACTTGAAAATCGATAAGTCGGGATTCGAGACCGGGCGAGCGTGCAGGAAATAAATTGATTTTTTCAATTTATCTGCACATGTGGATAACATCACCACTGCTTAAAAACGGTGAAGGAAAACATCGTGAGGAAACCGGCATGTCCAAGACTCAAAAGTTCGACTCTCATAGGAGGCCTATGTCCCAGCAGTGGGAATATATATGGGCTGATGATGATGATACCGCGGCTTCACATGTTGTTCCTGGGTAAAGTAGATAGATATAAAGATACGATAAGCCGTTTTCGCGTAACAGACATTTATATATTTTTTTTTAAACCGATAGACGTGATGTTTTTTTGTGTTTGATAGGAAATTGTTATCATTTAGAAAAAAACACTTCAAATTACGTTGCGTAGTTTTAAAGATCTAAGCATACATAGGGACAGAGAAAGCGACTTTGTTTTATACAATGTAGTGGTGTTGAATGTATAAAAATGGTTACTGTTTTATTATAGGTATAGACTATAAATATATATTTTAATTTATTTTTTATTTCCTCAGGCATACAGTTTTTACAGCACGTGGAGCGATGCAAAGGTCTCATATTTTTACTCGACGGAGCTAATGATCCTATTTCCCAATATGAAACGTTGAATTATGAATTAGAACAATATAATATTGAATTGACGAAACGTCAACGCTGCGTAGTCGTCAACAAAACAGATCTCCCCGAAACTAGGGAGATTCTCCCGAAAATTAGGGAAATTGTTGATGTTATCGGGATTTCGGCGAAAACTGGCGGCAATTTGGACGAGTTGTTGAGAGTTGTTAGGAAAATGTACGATGAGAATGTGTAAATAGTTGTTTTTAAGATAATAAATTATAGATGATTATCTGGTGTTTTATTTTATATGCGAGTTGAATTTACATCGTATAAAGCTGACTTGGTAGATTTTCACTGAGCTTAAATGGGAATTATATTAGAATTTAATTATAAATGCCTAAATAAAACTACCTCTTTTTTACGGAGTAGTTTAAAATATGTTATTACTTCAAAACCTTCCGCTTGAATCACTCTTATCTATAAAAAAAAATCATTTAAATCCGTTGAACAGTTTTAAAGAATTACGCATACATAGGAACAGAGAAAGCAACTTTGTTTTATACTCTGTAGTGATTGATGGAAATTAGAAAAATGTATATTCCTTGCTGCTGAAAGTAGTGATAGTGCAGTCCAATCCGTTATGTAGTGTTGAGTTTATCACTACAAATACAAAAATATTGGTTAAACCTGTGTCTAGACTAAGTTCTTGTATAATCTCTTACAGTTCTACTGTTTGTTAACCTAAATATAAAAAAAAAAACTTTATGTGAATGCAAATAAAATAATGTAGGTGTTTACGCTGTAAGTACAGTAATATCGGTCAAGCGCGAATCGGACTCACTACAATTGAGGGTTCCATACAAATAAGTAGAGCAAAAAAAAATTGGTCACCCATCTAATTTACGACCGTGTTAACCATTGCTTAACCTCGAATTTTAGTTACAGCGGCATCCGAAATACATCATCACTAAAAACTTCATCTGTTTAACTATCCCGATTCATGAGATACATCCTGGTGACAGACAGACAGACAGACACCCAAATCATAGAAGAAATAAAACAAGCTTTTACATATCAAAATTTATTCAATGAAGTTTTATACCTACACCTTAATAATACTTCTCAGTCTGATTGCAATGATTCATTTGAAAAAATAACTTGATGACGTCACAACTCATAGCAAATACAATATGGCGATTTTAGATCTAAACTGACAAAAAATCATTTTTTTTAAACAAAATACATTCTCAAAACTCAAAAACACTTTTATTCATCGTTTTACAAAAAACCAATAAATTAATAGAGATATTATCATGAGAATTCCATTACAGGTAGGTCAATTATATTTTTAAGATCAAAATATCTATAAAAGAACAATTTAAAGACCAGAACATAATCAAATACTGTTTGTAAATCTTAAATTAAAATACAAAGGCAAGATTTTATAATTAGGAACCGACCTTTTTACTTATAAAATATAAAATAATTGTTTTAAAAATGTTGACTTCATCTTCTTTAAAACCCTTCCTTTTAAGATTTAATTCACATTTCACAAATGCAGTTAATTCAAATATTTTCGAAACGTCTGGTTAAATAAAATAATGAAGAAACCGCGTTAAAAATTCTTTAATTCCTAAATATTTCTCATTAAATTTTGTGCATAAAAAAAAATAAACACTAATTGGGGCAATTACATATACTGCATACACGATAATCTAAATAATAGTACACATAATCCTAATTAGGGTTATTGTGTACTATTATTTAGATTACTCTAGTTAGAGTTTTCATGTAAAGTACACATAGTAACCCTAATTAGGGTTCCCGCTATCTAGGGTCCCTAATTATCGGGAGCTAGGTGTCGGTGCCGGTGTGCGGCGGCGGCGCGCCGGCCGGCAGCTGATGCAGCGACATCTCTTGCATTTGCTTCCTCGCCTTTTTACTTTTCTTCGGTTGGACTTTCATCTGAATGTAACGACATAAATGGCAGTTTAATTCCGATTTTGAGAAACGTTTGATAAAAAATGCGTAATGTGTTAGGTGATTTTTGTTTAATGTATTTATATGCTAGAGGACATCGCTAATTGGTGGTGCGTTGAAAAAAATCACAAAGATACTTCGAAATTATTCTTCAAACGATTAAAAACAATGCTGTTACAACAAGCAATATAGTAAGACAGTTTAGTAAATCGCATATGTATGCAAGTGTGCGTGCGGCCCCCACTTCCTCATCACAAGGAAGAGGACCCCACTGCCGTCCTCCCCCC
>NW_024045133.1:119210-125441 GCF_012273895.1 Zerene cesonia | reverse complement strand
CCCCCCCCGTAGGGTATCTCACCTTGTAGTGCACCTCGCGCACGTGCCGGTAGAGGCTGGAGTACCAGCCGAAGGCGGCGTCGCACTCGCGGCACTGGTACGGGGTCTCGCTCGTGTGCATCGCCACTATGTGGTACTTCAGCTTCGCCGCGTTCTGGCGACGATACCACATGTTTGTGTGTTTGTTTTGCTTATTTATCATAATATATTTTATAATAATATGTAGGAGAGACGAAACAAAGAGGGAAAACATTTATTTATAAAAAAAAAAATCATGTAAACGCATAAACGTACTATAATGAATTTCGTTAAAATCTTTATTGTTTGCATACGAATCATGAAGTGTAGTGTGGTGTAGTTAAATGTACTAGAGTTTAGTCTAGTGTAGTGTGGGTTGGTGTGGTGTGATTTAGTCTAATGTAGTGTTGATTGGTGTAGTGTGGTTTAGTCTAATATAGTGTGGGTTGGTATGGTGTGGTGTTGTGTGGTTTAGTCTAGTGTAGTGTGGTGTTGTGTAGTGTGATGTCGTGTGTTGTGGTGTAATCTAGTGTAGTGTGGGTTGGTGTGGTGTGGTGTTGTGTAGTGCGATGTCGTGTGTTGTGGTTTAGTCTAGTGCAGTGCGGCGCGTCACCTGGTACGACTTGCCGCACACGTGGCACAGGTTGTCCTTCTTCTCCTTGTTGCGGTGCACGTTCTGCAGGTGCACGTACAGCGACGTGTGACATTTGAACGGCTGAAAAACACACACTGTTATAATTAAACCACTGGACGGATCGGGCTGAAATATGGCATGCGGATAGATGTAATGACGTTGGAATCCTAAATAAATATGGATTTTGATAAATTCTACCCCCTAGGGAAGAAAATAGGGGATGAAAGTTTGCACCATTAGAATTTATTTTGTCAACGCGTGCGAAGCCGCGGGCAACAGCTAGTATATATATTTAGACTAGTATTTCGCCCCGGTTTCGCCCGCGGTACGTATACAGCCTATGTCAAACAGTGAAGTTACAGCTTTCTAAAATACAAAAGTTCCCCTTTTGATAGAATATTCAAAGTCAAAGGCCGAATTATTTATTTCGATTTATACCCCAAAGGGGCACTTACGAACGTCAATACAATAATATATCAAAAACATTACTTAAAAATATTAATAACTATTAATAAACAAAATACAATTCTCAATTAATTATTCAAATTTCCATTCAATATTTATATTATTAACAAATTCGTCAATTTTATAGTAGGCTTTAGAAATTTTAGGAGTTATATGAAAAATAATAATTCGGAAGGAAAATTTTTTACCATTATCTCGTGGGGAAAGAAACATTTTTCCGGGGTAAAAAAGTACCCTATAGCACTCGGGAATAATGTAGCTTTCATTTGGTGAAAGAAATTTCAAAATCGGACCAGTTGTTTAGAACCTTTAGACTATATTAGTATGTGTGAAGTCCCGTGTCCCCTAGTGGGGTATGGGACAGATGATGTACATCATGTTTCACTGATCGATTTTCTATACGGACAAGTAGGTGATCAGCCTTCTGTGTCCTGCCAGACCGAGACATTTTTTTTTTGCGTTCACACCGGGAATCGAACCACGGGGAAACAACCAGGACCCCACGGTACTAAGCTCACGCGCTAGCCACTGTACCAAGGAGGCGGCAAATAAATATTAGTATAGATATTGTTAGGATAAGAGTGACGTTTCTTGTGGCAGTAGCGGGGAGTCGAGTGGGAGGAGCCTATTGTCAATATAAGCGCTTGCGAG
Source organism: Zerene cesonia (assembly GCF_012273895.1). NCBI lineage: Eukaryota > Metazoa > Arthropoda > Insecta > Lepidoptera > Pieridae > Zerene > Zerene cesonia. The sequence goes on along the minus strand of NW_024045133.1, from coordinate 123,673 downwards.
CTCAGTTTGGGGACACTTCGCGTTGAGGCCACTTGGCAAGAGGGACCTCTGCTCGTTGATATAGTCAACCTGTCTTTTTGTCACTTGTGAATTTCGCGTGTACTTAAATTATAATTGTGATTGTTTAGTTATTAGAAATTTCATTAGAATTTTGGTTAAGTTTGATTTTTTTTTTTGTAATATAGTAAATGAGTTTTTTTTTTGTTTATATCCACTTCTGGTTTCCTAAAAATATATATATTTTTTTTTATTGTTAACATCCCACCTTATTACACAGCTGACACCTGAACTTGATCTTGTTGAGATGCTCCCAGTCGATGTGGTCCCGCAGTCGCGTCTTGTTCACGAACTTCTTGCCGCATTCCTCGCACGTGAAACTGCAAACGATGCGACTCTCGTGGGTGATAGATCGGGGGGGAAACAGCGGTGGTACCTCCTGAGTGGCTACTGAGCCACTGCGCGAGGTGACTTATAGGGCGGCGGTTTGAGACAAAGTGAGCGTGCAGGAAATAAGTTGATTTTTCGATTTATCTGTATATGTGGATAACATTACCACTGCTCGAAACGGTGAAGGAAAACAGCTTGTGTAAAATGGCATGTCCGAGAATCAAAAGTTCGACGACATGTGACATCTGCCAACCTGCACTTGGTCAGCGTGGTGGATTATGGCCTGAACCTTCATAGGAGACTTGTGTCCCAGCTGTGGGACACAAGTCATCACAGTCATGGGCATCATTATCATCGGGCAATATATGTTATATTGCCCGATGATAATGATGATGATGATGATTCATTACATATCAATCATCATTTTCATCATCACCACCATCAATCTTATCATCGCCACAATTTCTTTCAATATCATCACAACCATTTCCATCATCACAATCATTTCCATCATCATCACCATTTCCATCATCACAACAATTTCCATCATCATCACCATTTTCATCATCATCACCAAACTCACGTGAACTCGCTCTCGGACACGTGCCGGCGCGACACCCGCACGTGCTGTCTGTACGTCGCTACGGACGCGAACGACTTGTCGCATTTCTCGCAGTACAGCTCGCCGGACTCGCGGGCCTGTGCGGTTATTTGAGCTATCATTCGGTTGAAGTTTAGTGAAGAACAATACAGCCATTTTGTAGTCATGAAAGTTGGATTTGAGCAGGACGTGTCGGAAGGTAGGATATTGGTAGATTTGTTTGTAGGACGCAGCTTAAAGCAGGATTTAAAAGATTTAGTAGAACATAGTTGGAAGATGGAATTTAGCTGGACGTAGCTAGAAGTAGCTTTTTATTAGATTTTAGTAGGAAATATCCTGTCCTTTCTTTATCCCACACCATTTAAAGTCGGCAATTCATTCGCAGAGACTTAAGGCCTCTGCAAACAGCCTAACGCCTCTGCCTATATTCATATGCGGTGGTAGCGCTTACCATCAAGTGACCCACCAGCTCTTTGCCAAATATGACAAAATAAAATATAATAGTTTAAAAAAACTAAAAAACACGCTTTGACAAAAATCATATTTTGCAAATTGAAAACTGGAATAATTTTATCAAATTAGTGTATTGTCATCGGTCCTCAATAAATCTACAAAGTTTGAACGAAATCTGGCCGTTTAAAGTGGGTCAAAATCGCGCCCAAAGAAGTCGGTTACAAACAAACATACCGGTGAAGCTAATAAAAAGCGTGTAAAAATAGGAAATGAGTATTTTTAATTTATAGTTTTTATAGCATTGAAATGCATTATAAATGAGATATTTTGAAAGAATAGAAAAAAATTTATCACGAGGCCGAGAGGCTAGGCGTTGCTACGGTTTGGCAAAAAACGCGGGTTCGAATCCCGCCTCGTGATCTAATTTTTTTCTATTCATTCAAAAATTCTCAGGAAATGAGTATTTATTTATTTATCTATTTATTTATAGTATATCATAGTAGGATGTAGTAAAAAAGTAGAACTAGCAGTATAGTTACCAACTGTAATTGTTACTAACAAAATGAGTCTGAGTTGCTCGTAATTAAATAAAAATAAAAATAGTCAATCGGGGTAATCGTAAACGAGGGTAACTGGATACAATTCTCAAAAAACTTTTAACTTCTTCTAATGACCATATTTGTTTCTTTCATGAAATGCCTATGAAAATTTGTTCGATTTAAAGTTGTTTAGAAAGTTTTGCAAATACAGAAAAAAACATAGGATATTTTCAAAAGGACCCCAATTGACCCTATGTGATGGTAAGACACGCGACCTTGTGGCTCCGCAGGTGGCGGCCCAGGTTGGACTTCCACTGGTACACCTTGCCGCAGCGCGGACACGGGTAGCGGTTCTGGCCCTTGTGCAGCACGCTGCAACAAGCAGTGAAATAGTAGCGCTATTGTGTTTCGCACGGTGAGTGGGGGAGCCGGAGGCCCATGTCCTATTCCCTACCCTTCCCAATCCCTTCCCTTTATTCCTCTCCTCAATCCTCTTTTAATTCCTTCCCAATTTAAAGTCGGCAATCCATGTGTAGAGGCGTAAGGTCTGTAATCGCCTTTACGCCTCTCCAAATGTCCATGTGCGGTGGTAGCGCTCACCATCAGCCGACCCACCAGCTCCATAGCCAACTGTGACATTTATTATTATTATAACATCGCGTGCACCATTTGCAGTATATTAGCAGCGGACGATACAGGGTGTCCCGAATGTGGTGCGTTAAGCTCAACGGTGTAGAGACACATTTCTGAATCGCGCCAGCGAAATTTTCTCGCTACAGAGCATATATACAACTTTCTAACATTCAATCAAGGCTACACCGGCCGGCCAGTCGTGTAGGCTGGTCGAGGATCCTCCCTTTTACGATGGAGGGATACCACCTTCCTTCCTCCACAAATGGAACTTACACTTATAGTTTCACATATGCTGATTACGATGTTATGTTATTGATTAGTATGCTCATAAAATCGCAGAACCCATTTGTATTTTTCCTATAACACTATTTCTTAAAACTCCATGTGTACACCCCTGGCTGACAATCAGGCTGACATTGCCACCTGCTCGTGTTCAATATAGACACAATGTCAGTTTCGCGAAATTAGGGATGTAAACATGCAGTTTCAATAAAGAAAATAACAAATATTTTTTTACATAACTTTGTTGTTTTACATAATCAGTGTATACAAACAACCATTGAGCACAGTGCATCACATGCGGGACATCCTGCATATTACCATTTGTGGGCTGGCAACATTTTGGTATCTGTACGATTTTTTATCTATGTACCTAAATAAAACATAATATTTTACATCTGTGCCCTGAGCTTACTCTGTAACTTGAATTGTTAACACTAGAAGCGTTTGAGTTTGGATTATTTATTTATACATTTATTATTATTAATTAGGTTATATAAAAAAAACTAAATATTTAATTCTTTTTTCATAAGCAAGTATTATAAAGAGGAAAAATGTGTGTGTGTGTGTGTGTGTGTGTGTGTGTGTGTGTGTGTGTCTGTGTGTGTTTGTGTACACTCACTTGAGATGATATCTATAGGTCTTTCTCGAACTGAACAGCTTCCCGCACTCGACGCACTGCGGCCGCTCCGGCAGGGCTTCGGTGTTGCGCGTTTTAGGCTTTCGCCCCACCTCCGCCTTCTGTATATAGAAGGGAAGGAAATTATTATATTTATATATTATGACTTAAAAAAAATTAGACACCAATTTACTAAAACGAAAAAGAACTTAAAACTAATTTAAGTATAAGAGAGATACTACACTAAGTTATAGTGAGTCAGTGTGAGAATCTATGGAAATTTAAGTATGTAATTACCTAAAAACTTTTCTTTTTCCATTATTTCATCTCCTTGGGCAAGAATTTGTCAAAATCCTTTTTAAGCAACTATTTCAGAACAATCTGTTGGTTCAGTTACAGTTGGTTCAGTTAAAGAATAGAAAAAAAAAAAACGGTATTTGCTACGGTTTGACAAAACGACGCGGGTTCGAACTTCGAATCCCGCCTCGTGATAATTTTTTTTTCTAGTCTTTCATAACTTCTCATTAATAAAGCATTTAAATGCTATAAACAACCTAAAAACGAAAATTTCTTATCTTATTAAAATAAGTTGGTAACTCACCTCGCTGATGACATGCTCTTCCAAATGTTTCTTCAATTCAATTTCCGTGCTGAAAACACCGACGCACTGATCGCACTTGAACTCACAATTCTTGTCACCGAACTCACACTTTTTCTGATCGAACTCACAGTTTTTCTCACTAAACTCACAGTTCTTCTCGCTAAACTCACACTTTTTCTCATTAAACTCGGCGTCTTCACTCGCGACGCGGTTGTCGAAGTCTGTTGGCTCAGGATCACTGTCGGGTACGATTTCTTTCTTTTGCTTGACCTTTTTCAATTTCACCTTCTTTTTTATCTTCTTTTTCACCTGAAAGTTTTATAAAAAAAATATATACTAGAAGTATATGAA
>NW_024045133.1:117638-119200 GCF_012273895.1 Zerene cesonia | reverse complement strand
AGTTTATAAGAATGTTTGCTACTCGTTTAGCTAAAACAGCTGATTACAAATGTATGTTATTTGGTACAGACAAAAATTATAGTTTCCCATCATCTACTCACATCGGCTACCTTTTATCTGGTTATTACCATGGAAGTGCTGCGGCAGAACTAGCTCACTACATATTATAAAATCAAATCATCCGCTACGTCTGTCCGTCAGTCCGCTATATACAGTCCGTGATACTTTCACCCATGGACAATGTGATTTTCCAGCAATATTTTAGTCAACGATTTGTTAAGTTTGTAACAACGCGAGCGAACCCGCGGGCACAAAGCTAGTTCAACATAAACTAGAAACACACCTTCTTCTCCGGCCAGACCTCACTCAACTCGTCGACGAACGTCTCCTCGCAGTGAGTGTCACTCAACTCAAGTTTCACGTCGTCCTCAAACTCACTCTTGACTATGAGCGGGATGGATATTGAGGTGTCCTTGTGAATTTGAAGGTGGGACGGCCTTGCTAGAGTGGGTTGTATTGAAGGATTCTGCAAAAAAAAATTTGTTATCTCACAATATTGACTATCGTGACTGATTGCAATTGTCAATTGACATTGAAATTTGACATTGTCCTATATCAAAAAAAAAAACAAGAATTATGCGATTCTCTAACTTAGTATAGAATACACTCATAATATATTTTACAAAAACTACACAATGGGTTTTTGAAGGCATTTTTTTAATAGATAGATTGATTGAATTTGAAGGAAGGCTTATATGTATTATATCATCATTATTATCATATATGTTCTCACTGCTAAAACACAGGCCTCCCATGAGAGTTATATGTATAATAACATACAAACACTACTCTGAAAATAATGCATGGGACACCAAAAGCTAGTGACTTATAAGATAATAATTGTTTTATAATAATATATATATAACTCACCGATTGCAAGCACATAAGCAACTCAACGTAGCAGCACTTGACTTGCTGCTGGAAGGCCTGGTACTTGCGCAGGAGAGCACAGCACTCCCAGCAGATTTGAGCTAGCTGCTGCATTTCTTCTGGTGCCTGGAAGGAAGATGTAAATGTTTAAACGATGCTATGATGATTGAAAAGTGCTTCTATTTGTGTAAGTGTTTCACCCGCGTAAGTCTGTATCCCGTAGGAATACCAGGGTAAAAATTTCCTATATGTTATTCCAGTTGTCCAGCTGTATACGTACCAAATTTCATTGCAATCAGTTCAGCTATTTTCCGTGAAAGAGCAACAAACAAACACACATCCTTACAAACTTTTGCATTTATAATATTAGTAGGAAGTAGGATTATATCAAATTTTATAAACACAAGATCTTCTATGGTAATACTTTACAAAAGATAATATACAAGTGAGTGTATCTTTTTTCTATTTGTGGTCACTGTGAATCCAAAATTTAAATAAACTGCTGTTATTATTTCTGTTACATCTCCAATCAATAAATATGAAGAGTAATTGAATTTTTTTTTTTGTTAATTATTCTTTAATGCTACAATCTGTCTCCTGTGTGGGACATTCAGCAGCATGTTGGTTGGTGC
>NW_024045133.1:114998-116638 GCF_012273895.1 Zerene cesonia | reverse complement strand
TAAGGCCGCCTCTTGTACAAACGATGTCTTTTCTGTTTACTGTGTTCTTGTTGTTTCTAAGTTTGTACAATAAAGGATCATAAATAAATAAATAAATAAATAAATACGAGAGTATATAGTACTAGCTGCGCCCCGCGGTTTCACCTGCGTAAGTCCATATCCTATAGGAATATCGGGATAAACGTTGCCTATATATTATTCCAGTTGTCCAGCTAAGTACCAAATTTCATGGCAAAGAGCAACAAAAACACACATCCTTACAAACTCGCATTTATAATATTAGTAGGATTTTCCTACTTTGTAGAAACTACAGAAACATAGAAATTAATATAACATCGTCTTTAATAGACACTCTGATAGACACATATTTGTCTGCTCCCCAAAATAATATTATTTAAACTTTCCTTATTAGTGCTCCTAAAAATAAATTTTCAATTCATATCCTGAAAACAGTGCGTTCAATCAAATAAACACACTCTTCTACTTTTATGACGTGAAGAAAAAAGACAAAGATTGTTAAAAAGAATAAAATTTCATTTTATATCCTGTACAAAAATCGGTATTGTTACTTATTACAACTACCGGTACAGCTGCACTGAACGTCAACTGTTTTAGCTCATTGCTTTGCTGTTGTGCAGTATGCAATGACAGTGACGTTTAGGATTTTGAAAGGACGCTAGGGATTTTTAAACAAAATAAAAAATTGATTTTTTGAAGTGTTTTATACAAAATAGATTACTTGAATAATCATAAAACTATTCATATATTTAAAAAAATCGCAATGAGCGCGCTATGTTCCGCCTGTCTGTGTTCTGGGCGCAAATTATCGTGCATTCGTGATTCTAATGTTTATTATTTTTTCAAACAAATAGTGAATGAAATTGCGGTAGGTTTCCCAAAGAAATATATATAATCTTTATTTTATTGAGTAGTGTAACTGTATTTACCAAAATAATGTCGTTTGTAAGCGTATTAATGAATAATAAACAATGAACAAATTGTATTGTGATATTATCGATTAATTTCAAATTAGCTCATATATTATCTATAAATTTGTAGCGAAATCTGAATTCCTTGAAAAATGTATGTATAATAACCATTTTACTAACAGCAATAGATAAATAAATTAAGTCAATTGTTTTAAATCAAATTTAATATACTAAGATGCAGATTTGCTTATAATATTAAGATCAGATAGTTCATCCTCCCATTCCTAAGGATAGTTCCTAATAAATGGGATGTTGAATGAAATCCATATTAATGTTATAACAAAATTTTGTGTTTGTTTGTTTATCTTGCTTTCACATTGCAATAAAGCGATTTTATGATCTGATTTTTATATCTGCCTATAGTTACCATGCGAAAGATTAACATATTCTTGTCCACAGTGAAACATTTCATTCTCGTGGGAATTTAGTTTGACTATGCAGTGGGTAGTGGCTACTGTTTGAAAATAAATAATCATAGATGCTAGTTTAGTTACCTGTAAATCTGTATATTGCTAGAGGTACCTAAGAGTACCTTGTACTACTTATCAAACTCAAACATTAGTTCATTCAATTACTCTGCCATTGACGGTCCCAAGCCCGTATGAGAAAAGAGGAGGGTTGGCTGTGTGAAGATCGAACCAGCCGTAAAAG
>NW_024045133.1:100922-113998 GCF_012273895.1 Zerene cesonia | reverse complement strand
TATTGCAGCGATTTCGAATTATATTAAATTTTTCCCGGTTACTGTCAGAATTTGACAACTTTAATTTAGACTTTGCTCCTGCCTTCTTTCTTAAAAGTTTTACTCTCGTATTAATTATAATATTATTAGGGCATCTAGGGATGTTTCATAAATATACTCGGACGCTTGTGAATAACAAAACATATTAAAATGACCACATAATTTATTGAATGCTGAAATCTTTATATTTTACGCCAATGATATATTGTCTATCAATATCATCGCAAGCGGCGACCAATTCCTCTTTATTTCTGTATTTGTAGAAAACGCGTAGAGACTTCCATTTGGCAGTAAACTCTGGATCATTGAAGAAAGGTTCGGAAGTCTGTATGTCTAATGGTTTTTGTTGTAGAGGTAAGACCAATCTGAAAATAAGATTAATCAATTTATATGCTATTGTAATATATGAAATATTGATTTTGTTTTATAGCATTGAAATGCTGTATAAATGAGAAATGTTATAAAGAGGGCCCTTAGGCATAATATTATGCAATACTAGCTTTCTTCCCCCTCTATGTATAGTATCCGTTTCCGTAGGATTTCGGACAAAAATCTATCGTTTGTCCTTCCTGGGTCTAAATCTATACATAGTAGTGAAATAGGATATCAACTTGTACAGTTCAGTAAAAGCGACCAAATTTCAATATTGGCAATTTATTAAGGCGGGTGATGTGTAAAACTCCGTTTACGAGTCCTCTAAGAGTACCTTTCCCAGTCCATTCCTACTTCCCAATCGCCAATCCTTTTTTAACCCCTTACCCTTAAAACGGGCAGCACATTTGCGCACATTTACCTCTGCTCTGTTCATGGGCGGTGATCGCTTACCATCAGGGGAATCACCAGCTCAGTTGCCCGCTGTGACGTAAAAAAGATTATGTAATGAAAGCTCACCTAGTAGCATGCAGGAACATCCTGTGAGGGGCTATATCGCCTCGATCGCTGTACGTGTAGTCGCCGAGTATCGTGTGACCTATCGCGTGACAGTGCACGCGGAGTTGATGACGACGACCTGGTATATGCGTGTGTTAAATTATTATTTAACATATGCAAATCTAGAAATGAAAAACTTTTTAATGGATTTTAAAAGAGATTTATTCATTATATTATTATTATCCCGACGTTTCGAACACTTTACAGCGAGCGTGGTCAAGGTGGACTGAAAACTTAAAATCCGTTAAAAAGTTTTTAATTTCTAAATGTATAATAGTCGCGTAAAATCAAACACAAGAAAATACTATATGCAAATCTGTTTAAATTCCACATTTTCATTCGGTTCTTTTCAAATAACCCTACACGCAGAGTGACTGGTATAGAGTAAGTATCTTGTATGGGTAAATTTTAGATTTTTGTTACCATATATAGCCTTCTATATTTATTTCTGTGTAAGTACAGAATTCAGTTTCAGCAAAAAGATATTTGTAATGCATATTTTTTTTGTGGGAGTCGAGCACACTTGGGCACGAATTGGTCCAGATCACACCGGGGAAGTACCACACCCTCACCGAAAACCGGCGTGAAATAATTGCTTACTGTTGTGTTTCGTACGGTAAGTGGGGGAGCCAGAGGCCTATATCCTTTTCCTTACCCGTTCCAGTCTTTTCCTTCGTTCCCTACGTCTATCCTTTCTTAATCCCTTTCCAATTTAAAGTCGGCAATCCATTTGTAGAGGCGTAAGGTCTGCAATTGACCTTACTCCTCTCCAAATGTTTATGGGCGGTGGCAGCGCTTAGCATCAGCCGACCCACCAGCTCCATTGTCGACTATGACGTAAAAAAAGACGCGAGTTCGAATCCCGCCTCGTGATAATTTTTTTTTTCTATTCTTTCGAAATTTCTCAAACAACACACCAGTTATAGGCTTCAACAAGACGACGGCAACGGGATCGCCGCCATAATACCCGGTCTCCAAGACGAGCAGCCGCGTGTGCGCCGGCCGCGAGCCGCCGCAAGCGCTGGCGGCGCTCGTCACGACGGACATACGGTGCCCGTTGTGCGGCGACTGGTCTGTACCTGACGATTCGAATACAGGACAATTATATTAAAGGTCCATATTCTTCCTTTTCCAGTCCTTTTCTTTATTCCTCTCGTCAATTCTTTCTCAATCCCTTTCTTGAAAGTCGGCAATCCATTTGTAGATGCTTAAGATCTGTAATCGACCTTACGTCTCTCCAAATGTTCAAGGGCGGTGGTAGCACTTACTATCAGGCGACCCACCAGCTCCATTGCCGATGATGACATAAAAATCACTAATCATATATGGTAGCTAGGTTTGGATTGATTGGTCTGTGCAAAAAGATTTTTAAATGTAAATAAAATAAATATTGAACTACTACAATGTATAGGTGAATTGTAGTTGAGTATTGAAATATTTCAAACAATAAAAATAAATCGATGAGACGGAACTTGATGTAATGAATCATTACATCATTACTAATGATGCGGGTATACACTATACTTTTGAAATGTTCAAATATTTAGTAGCCTTATGGGCTTAAAACAAAATTTTTTAATTGAAATATTACATTATCTTTTCTTTTTCTTATTTTTTATGCGACTTGAATATTTCATAGCTTTAGCTTGTTGACTAAAAAACACCTTCAAAACGAACTCGTTTATATTTTAATTTAAAGTCTAATGAATTATACACACCCACTGCATAGCGTATTTCAGCCAATTGAAACTCAGGGTGTCCTCTGACAACAGCCATGTAATACTTTTTTGTAAGTCTCTTCTCGAATAATTTCCCCGCGTTTGCTGCGGTTGTTTTGTTTTTCGCTATACACAATACGCCGCTGGTGGAGTAATCGAGCCGCTGCACGAAATATAGTGGATTCGATGATGTGGACAGGTGGGAATCGTGCGATGCAATGTGACATGTCACTGTATTCTGTGTTAAAAATAATCTTTACTACATCTTACACCTTTATAAGCATAAATAATTCTAATATGTGTAAATAAATAAATATACTATTTGTATAAATGTACTTATATAATACTTGCTGCGCGTTCTGGCTTTGCCCGAGTCATTTATCGTAATTGGAATAATATAAAAATCCTATCTTTAAGTTGGATCAAACTGCATAAGGTATGTAAATTTGATTAAAATCGGCTGAGTGGTAGTAGAGGTCCATCGCGGACATATAAAGTAACATGTAATTTATATATTTTAAAATACCTTACTATACTTTTATCTCATAATAATAATCGATACTAATAGCGCATCACTAACAGATGCTATAAAAAAAACAATAACATAACCTCAATATTTAATATATTGCGAGCATTTTCTTATCGTATCTTTGAAATTATATAACTTTTTATATATACATACCTTTTCATTGGCATCGTCAGAGTTAATATACATATCGTATGGTTTGTTAACTACAAGAAAATCATCACTTTCAAATAATTTTTCGACAGCCATTTTGTTTACAGACGTTGTGACCGCGCGAAAATTTGAAAATCGTTCAAAAATTAGTACATTGTAGAACTGAACGATATTCTTACAAAAATTGGTGTTTTCTTGAAAATTCCTTTTCCTAAATGAAATGCCGGCACGACTTTGGATATCCTTGGACATAAATTCAGAAGAAATTTTGTAAATGCTACCTGTATTGCTCGATCGAAACAACAATCAAATATTTCTTCAAAGGGCATGTTGTGCTGAAATGAAAAATTTACATCTTGAAATTTACGTATTTTTTAAATGATGATTTGATTGATGCTCAATTATGATTTGACGATGCACTCAATTTTTTTTGGACAAAACACAAACGAAATGAAAACCAAAGAAAATATATGTGATAAATTAAAATATATGTACTAAATTAAAAGCAAATAATATATTTGCTTTTAAAAATATATATTGAATAATTATTTGAATAGAATGTACAATTACTATTTCTTATAAATGGGTTCCTAAAAGATAAAGATATGTATATTAAAGTAAATGTATAGAAATAATTATTATGTAAATGATTTGTTTTCATAATTCCTGAACGAATGTAAGAAAGACATTGCCATACATATTTTTTGTACTATATATGGTTATACTTGAGCATTTGACATTAACTGTCAACGTCAATCGAAATTTTCCTTACGTATTGTTTATTTTTGCAAATGGGTACCTATTTGCAAATATCTAAACACTTATCTGATAAAAGTAACACAAATCTTTGAAACACTAAGTTTGAATCATAGTAAGAGAGCCATGAAACGATTCAAACGGCATAAAATAAAGCGGGAGGAGCCCGAAACGTCGCAGGCTCGAAATGAAGAACACGATTTAGCTTACTATATTCATGATCGAGTTGAACTGATGCATCAAGTATTTTCTGTCTTGAAGCATAAGGAGCTACGAGCTATGGCTCCGGAGTGCGTGCGACATATATCCATTGACGATCTGCAGGAATTATGCACTGAAGAGGTTGGTTAGATTTTAGTTTTGAAATATAGCACTAAGCCCATTACTGTGACATTCTTGAGATACTAATGGCATATTAATTGTTTCTCATCAATTTAATAAGTGAGCTAGCTTAGTAGCTTTAAATTTCTTTATATATGTCTGGTGAGGCATTAAATCTTTAAGATAAATAGTTTCATGTTACAGTATTTAATAGCTTATAGTTATTTCTACGTAAAACTTTAGGTTCTGCATGTAATCAATCTCATAGCACTTTCATATGAAATCTTATATGGCAACTAATATTGTATAACAAATATGTATAGCTGCTGGGGATAAGTTCCAAGCGTCTCTGTGCAATACTGGATGGTGCAGAGCCACCATCCAACACAGAGTCATCTAGCTCATCTCCAGAACGGATGGAGACAATATCACTGGACAGCATATCCTCTGACGAGGAGATACTAAGTGAGACAAGCCAGAAGAAAAGTAAAAAGGTATGTTGATTCATTTATGAATGTATTAGCTGCAGAATATTGTATTAAGATTTATAATTTGTAACTACATTCTTGCAAATAAATTTAATTTGAATGTACATAACATTCTGGTGCTATTATTATTTTTACGCGGCCATTCATAGAATTTGACACAAATATCAGCTTTTACCAACCCTCTCTTTCCCTATTATCACACTGTGTTGCACTTTCTGCAACCCCACTAGAAATATTTCGTCACAAAAATCAAGAACGTGTTCTATGAACCTCCCCAAATGAAAAATGTTCTTATATAATGTTAAAAGAGAAGCTGCAGAAATTTCTTGGTTGCTTCTGTTTGTAACAACTGCTTCTTGATTGAAATAATTTCCATATGTATTTTGACAACACAACAGCTTTTTTTCTATCGTTCCATGTATAAAATTTGAATAATTGTTATGTCACATAATGTGGGAGAGGGATCGTGACCTGTTACAGGACGTGGAAGGAGTCGAAATAATTTAAAATTCGTGTGGCGTAGTTTCTAAATGTCCCCCAAATTTGTGAACTATAAATTACTATTTGTGTCATGATCAGCACAAACACAAGCACCACAAGACGAAGCACAAGCGGAGCCCGACGCGCGAGGGCGAAGACCCACGGGCGTCGCGGGCCGGCCTCACCGTGCTCGAGCTGCTCGAGCTGCAGGCGAGGGCGCGGGCGATACGCGCGCAACTGCAGAGGGCTGCTGGTGAGTGGGGGGGGGGGAGAGTCTTAAACTAACACGTCATGTTTGGGTCATTTATATAAATTTTTTCTAAATGTGTGTTTCGACTTTAGTTTTATACCATTCAATTAAATGTATGTTGTTACACAGCTAGTGCCATAAGATTTGTAAAATATGTCTCTTATGTGTTTTTATGTGTTAGGCTTCAAATGGCGAGCAAAAAATACTGAATGCATCTTACTGAAACTGTACTATAATATAGCTTATCCATCAAAATAAGGCATATCTGTATGTGGTAGTCGAGCATGCTTCGGCACGAATTGGGCCCGCTCGCACCGGGTAAGTACCACACCCCCACAGAAGAACGACGTGAAATAGCATTCTGCTGTGTTTCGTTCGGTGAGTGGGGGAGCCGGAGGCCCATATCCTTTTCCTTACCCTTCCCAGTCCTTTCCTTTATTCCTATCGCCAATCCTTTCTTAATCCCTCCCCAAAAAGTCGGCAATCATTTGTAGAGGCGTAAGGTCTGCAATGGACCTTATGCCTCTCCAAATGTTCATGGGCGGTGGTAGCGCTTACCATCAGGCGTCCCACCAGCTCCATTGCCGACTGTAACATAAAAAAAAAAAGAAAAGCTATATAAATACTTGCTTTTGCCCATCCGTAAAGCCGCGCGGCGCAGGCTATTACTAGGAATCTAGTATACTAGATACTATATGTAGAAGACTTATTAACATGCTTTTATATGCTTCACCTCTATATTTGTATGTTTATATGTAAACAACTTCTTAAGACTGAATGTTGACCAACTTCACTTTAAACAGACAGAAATTCCAACTTTGTACACTTAATTCACTTATTATATGTGTTTGTACATGTTTGCGCAGTGCCAACAGAAGCAGAAACCACCAATGTACAAACGTCAGATGATGATGATGAAGTGGTGATCAAGGAGGAAGCACCTGAGGTTGTCGAGATCAGCAGCGAGGATGAGAAACCCAGTGTACAGGAACTGGACAGTGAGTATGGCTGTTGTAGAATCCTACTATCCTACTGATATTATAAATGCAAAAGTTTGTGAGGATGTGTGTGTGTTTGTTGCTCGTTCACGCAAAAACTACAGAACCGATTGCAATGAAATTTTATATGTAGACAGCTGGACAAGTAGAATTACATATAGGCAACTTTTTATCCCGTTATTCCTAGTCATTAATATATAGAGAATTTGCAAATTTGCAAACGCGTATGAAGCCGCGGGCAAAAGCTAGTAAGCAGTAAGCCAGTAGTCTATATGTAAAAGCACTCTATAAAAACTTAAAAGTACTTACTAGAAGTTTGCTCAATAAATCTATACTAATTTTATAAAGCTTAAGAGTGTTTGTTTGAACGCATTAATCTTAGGAACAAATGGTCTGATTTGAAAAATTCTATGTAAACGGCTATATATATACCACGGGCGAAGCCGGAGCGGACCGCTAGTCAATAATATAAATTAAGCTTTAATAAGATAATTTGTTTTCCTTATTTGCAATTGGAATTAATTAAATACCTCTTCAGAATATTTCATATCGAAATGTCTTAAATGAATTTATTTTCTTTTTAGAAAATTTAAAAAGTAATGGAGAGAAATCAAGTGAAAATGCAAAAACAGTCACTAAGAAAATCAATGATTTGATCATTACAGTACCTCAGTCGAAACCAACGAGAAAAATTAAATTAAACAGAACCAAATCCGTTAAAAAAGGCGACGAAGTCTCTAAAACAAGCGCAGTAGAAATTGCTGCAGTTCCCACTGAGAGCAAAGAACAGCAAAAAGAAAAGAAAACAAAGAAAAAGCAAAGGAAAAAAGATAAATCGAAAAACAAAGACGGAAGTGATCAAGATGAGATTACTTTGCAACTGTCAGACACGGAAAAAATGGATCTATTAGAGGATTTAGATAGAAAAAGTGCGACAAGCGAAGATTCTGAAAGTAGCTCGAGCTCTGATGATGTTAGTTCAGATAGTTCAGATGATGGTCAAAAATCTAGCAACAATAATGCGAAAGATGTTAAAGTTACAAAACCTTTAAATAAGAAAGAAGAAGGTCACGTCAACCCTAATTCCATGGAGGCTGATATCAAACTTGATAAAGGCGTTACGATGGTTGAAGATATGGTATTGAATGAATCCAACAAAAATGATGAGATGGTAGTTGAACAAAGTGAAACTCAGGATGTGTCAGTAACTAAAGACGCAGATGACTCTCTTAAAAAAATCGTCAACGATGGAACAAATGATGATGTCCAAAAAACGGAAAGAAATGAAAAAATGGACGTAGATGCTACAACCGAAGATATAACAGAAAACTCACAATCAAAAGAAACTCCTAAAGATGTAGAAGAAGGCGAAATAACCGAACAAAGCCGAAATTTATCCGACGGTGAAATATCACAGGAGAGTGTAGATGTAAAACAATCAGTATCAAACACGCAAGAGGTCGTATGCATTTCTGACGATGAGAAGAAAAGCAAAAAGAAGAAGAAGGAGAAAAAAAAGAAATCTAAGAAGTCGGATTTTCGGGAGAGCGCTGATCAGAATTTCTATAAAAAACCAGATACAACGGATTCTGTAAATACAGATGCTAGAATTATAGACACGGATGTAACAGATACAAAAGCAGATATTATACTAATAGCAGATAAAGAAAAAGTTACAGACACCAATTGCACAGATGATGTATTCGAGTATTTAGAGCTATCTGACGATTCCTCTTGTTGCGAAGTTGAAGGCGTATCTGTATTATCAAAAGAACCGACCGCACAAGAAATTGCCGCACTCTCAGCAAAAATCGACGAAATAGAGAGAGAAGAAGTGATCACGGAGGAAGAGATTAGAGAATATGAACAATTGGAAGCTAATAAAGATAAAGATTCAGAACAAGTAGAAAATATATCGTGGAAAGATAGATATTTGGAAAGTAAGAAAGTTAAAAATGTACTCAATACTGCAAATATTTTGAACGCTATGAGAAAGAAAAATAAAGAATTAAAACATAAAATGGAACAAGCTAAAAAAGAAAACGTAGAAACCAAAGAGGCAGAAGTTCCGCAAGAAGTAGCGACTGCTTCTGGTGTTGTTGAAGGATCTATAGATCATTATAACACGTTAGAAGGATCCACGAAATTTGTAGATCCAATTAAAGATGTGGAAGAAAGAAAAGTTTCGAAGGAAATGGAAAAAGATGCGAAACAATTGTTGAAAATGTATAAAAAACTGCTAAAGTATAATGATATGAATAAAAAGAAAGATCCGAACAAAAAGAAAAAGAAAAAACAGAAGAAGAACAAAGATAAGGATAAAAATAGTAATTAATTTAATGACATATGTATAACGCAATATATTATGCTTAAAAAGGACCTTTTCATTGTTTTATTTTAAAATGATTGACATTTTAGATGTATGAATGATGATGACAGTACCCCGCCATTTTTATTAGCCTTCCTCCATAAGTGGACCATCTGGAATTTCTAACAAATAAAAAACTAAATACTAGTACAGTATTGTGTAATCTAAACTAACATTGCAAAGAGTAAGAATTTGTAATTTTGTTTGTTTGTTTGTAATAGATAAACTCAAAAACTGTTAGATCGATTTTAAAAAACCTTTACCCTTAGTAAGCTGCAACGCTGAGTGACAAAGGCTTTATATGTACCACGGGCGAAGCCGGGGCGAAATGCTAGTCTGTGGTATAGTACCTACAAACAAGTCTTCAGATTGTAAGAAACCAAGTCATTAAATATTACGAAAAAAAGAACCTTGAAAGGCTAACCCTTAGTTTTACGAATTGTGTATTTTTTTATTCTCCGTTATTTTTTATTTAATTTTTAAGACTAGCAACATCGCATAGCGAAGCCAAATTAGAAGTCGAAACGTTTTCAAAATGGCCACCATTCTATATACCCATTAGATACAGGTTGCAGTATTTTGAACAGTTGTTTTTAATTTCTAACAGCGAAATACAATAATTACCAAGTACTGTGATATAGCAAGTGACTGAATGACGAATTGTGAAATTTATTGAAGTGATTGGGGGAGTATTTTACTGTATAGGGACTAAATAGTAGACGATCGCATGGGGATACCAAAATGACGCAGTTTTTACCACCAAACTTGCTCGCATTATTCGCGGCAAGGGACCAGATCCCTTATCTACCGCCTGCAGCCAAGTTACCACATGAGAAGAAACAAAAAGGCTACGATGGAGTCGGCGCTTTTCTCAGTGTATTTGAGGTTAGCTATTACATCTTGCATTATTGATATTCCATTTTCTCTAATATGCAAATTAGCATTTAAAAGTTGGTAAAGCATACGCGCAGCGTAGGATATTTTAGATCGATTTTTGCGGTGATTACCGAGAACTAATAACTATAACACTACAGTAATGGCACCTAATAGATCACACGTAAATAACACGTCTCTGTTATTCTACGCCATTAATGTATAATTAGTTGTTCGCCCCTGCTTCTTATGTGGTACATACATAGCCTAAATGAATGAGTGATGGTATAGTTTTGGAATGGTGAAAGAATTTTTGAAATCAGTCAGGTTGTTTATGTGTGATAACGTTACAAACATACACATAAGAAAATCTATATTATGTATTCTTAATATCTATACTAGCTGCGCTCCGCGGTTACACCCGCGTAAGTCTGTACCCCGTAGGAATATCGGGATAAAAAGTTGACTATGTGTTATTCCAGTTGTCCAGCAATCTAGGTACCCAACTCTATTGCAATTGCTTTAGCAGTTTTTGCTCAAAAGAGTAACAAACACGTACACATACATCCATCCTCACAAATTTCGCATTTATAATATTAGTAGGATATGCTATCATATTAGACTTACATTTTTTAGTATAGATATTTGAATAAGTTTTATATATTTACCCAAGTATGATTTATTAAAGGCCGTAACAAACACATCATAATGTTCGAACAGCAATTGATGTAACCTTAGCTTACTGTCAACTTTTTATACATCAGCATATTTGTTGTAATTTATAACATTATCACAACAAACATTTACATATCGAATGTGTTTATTTGGCATCGGAAATAGATATTTAATTGTTGTTTTTCCTAATTAACAAAGCTAATAGAAAATAACAATGTTATAGAAAGAGACAACTTACAAATATTATAGATTATCTGCACCCCATGGTTTCAACCGCGTAAGTCCGTATCCCATAGGAATATTGAGATGAGTAGTTTCCTATATGTTATTACAGTTTTCCAGCTATCTATGTACCAAATTTCGTTGCAATTGGTTCAGTAGTTTTTGCGTGAAAGAGCAACAAACACACACACATCCTTACAAACTTTTACATTTATAATATTAGTAGGATAGTAGGAAGTAAGATAGTAGATTTCCAATTTCTGTTATACTATTTACCTTTATCATGAAACTAACACTTTAAACAATAGACTTATAAGTATTTGTTTGTCCAATATTATTATTGTGTTACAGACATACAATAAAACAAAAGTTTCCTCTTTATAATATAAGTGTATGTTAATAAGATATACAGATATGTATTCTACTATATAAAAATAAGTCAGGTTTGCCTTCCTGGCGCTATAACTCTGAAACGCATTAACCAATTTCCACGGTTTTGCATTCGTTGGAACAGTCTCGGGCTCCGTGAGGTTTATTGCAAAGATAATTCAGAAAAAATTTCATCAGGAAAGTGGGAAAAACTAAGCCATCTGGTGGCGAAACGGAGTTCACCGGGTTTGCTAGTATATATATATTTTAAGATAATCTAAGCTAGGTTAAATCTCATCCAGGGCAATCACACTTCACACTATTACACTAATTACACTTATCACACTAAAGTGAAAGTTTGATTGTTTTAATGTTTGTCCATCAATCACACTGAAACTTATGGTTTGCTCAAAAACCTGTACGGATTCTGAAATATTTGGTATACAGATGGGGTATAAGCTGATTTGGGTGATACTTATTATCCCGATTAAATGCTTCCTTGGGATAAAACAGGAATCTTGATGTCCGCACGGAGCCGGGGCGAGCGTCTATTAAAGCATACATAAATAAATACTCATTTATTAAAGTACACTATGTAACACACTCCAGCACCCGTCGGAGACGCCGCCGCCCACGCGGGTGGAGACGCGCGAGGAGCGGCTCGAGCGGCGGCGGCGCGAGCGCGCCGAGCAGACCGCCTACAAGCTGGAGCAGGAGATCGCGCTGTGGGACCCCAGCATCAACCCGAGGGCCACGGGGGATCCCTTCAAAACGCTCTTCGTGGCTAGAGTGGTGAGTGGCGACGGTTGTGGTGCGATCTGGTAGTGGTAGAGCGAGGGATGGTGTTGTGGGATTGCAGTATGGAGCCAAGGGCCAGGAGGGATCCCTTCAAAATGCTCTTTGTGGCTAGAGTTCATACAGCACGTAATAATGTTCATAAGCAGTCCAGTGTTTTTGTGTGAAATTGTTACAAACATACAAAAATATTAGATTTACTGGTTAATTAAATATCTATGTTTGCTTTCAGAACTATGACACATCTGAGTCGAAGCTCAGGAGAGAGTTTGAAGGATATGGACCAATTAAAAAGGTGAGTGTATTTTATTCTAATTGGTTGTTCATTTGTGCCCGTACCGCTTTGCGCCCGCGGCTTCGCCCGCCCTATACAAAGTATAACATGCATAAAACCTAGGCTATGTCCATTCCCTCTGTTCTTTTAGATCTTAAACTATCTTTGTACCAAATTACATCCAAGTCGGTTTGGTGGTCTAGGTGTGGAGGGACAGACATATTTTGGCATTTATAATATTCGTTAGGATCATGGTTGCCCATTGGCTTTTTTTTTTAATATAACTATATATTTGAGTCCGTAAAATTATTATTGGATTTATCATTAAATCTATCGCATCATCGTTTTAATGTGCGAGTGCTCGACACCCACATTAAATGCTTACCATCAGGCGAACCGCCAGCTCAGTTGGCCGCTGAGACATAGGGTCCGCTAAGGCAGAACGGATATATAATTAATAAGTAACGTTACGTGCACACACAGATATACCTAGTGTATAACAAGGAGAACGGCAAGCCGCGCGGCTACGCCTTCATCGAGTACGAGCACGAGAGGGACATGCACTGTGAGTACGCGCGCGCACACGCATACAGACACGCACACACACACACACATACATACATACATACACCTACACACACACACACACACACGCGCATACAGACGCACTAACACACACACACATACAGACACGTACACACACACATACATACAGACACGTACACACACGCAAACAGACGAACTAACACACACACACGCACACACGGGCAGAGGTGTACTGCTACGTAGCGCGTCCCCAGGTTGCGGATAGGGGAAAGCCCGAGGCTCGCATTGCGCGACA
>NW_024045133.1:96998-99922 GCF_012273895.1 Zerene cesonia | reverse complement strand
GCCTGTCGCGGTCGCGTCGCCGCCTCCTGTCCCTCTCCTTTTCCTTGTCCCTATCCTTGCCATCCTTGCTATCCTTATCCTTATCCTTGTCCTTGTCTTTGTCCTTGTCGCGTTCGCGTCGCTCGCGGCGGCGCTCGGAGCGGGAGCGCGAGCGGCGGCGGCGTCTGCTGTAATTATTATAATAATAATCTCAATATATATAACTCAAACGGGACTGACTGACTGACTGACTGACTGACTGACTGACTGACTGACTGACTGACTGACTGACTGACTGACTGACTGACTGACTGACTGACTGACTGACTGACTGACCGACTGACCGACTGAATGACTAACATCGTGATCTATCAGCGGACAGCCCAAACCACTGGACGGATCGAGCTGAAATTTGGCAACATTGTTCAACACGTACACGTGTTTGTTTCGCATTCCTTTTGGTGCGAATAAAGAGCTTTCACTCATCCATACGACATATAATAATCCTCTTTCCATCTACCCACTCATTGTATCGTTTCCTTTATTTTAGTACAAATAGTTTATTATAGTTGTCATTCCTATTATATTAGTCAAAAATCCCCCCCCCCCCACACAGCTACAGATACAACAAAATAACAAAATAACCTACCCCTCCAATCATCTATAGCTACATGTATTAAACCCCCAAACTTCTGAAAAAATCAAACACATTCAAGTTTCCCCCCTCCTCACTAATCCACAGCTGCGTGTGTACAGTGTCCCCCCCACTCTATATCTACACGTGTACAGTGTGTCCCCCCACTCTACAGCTACATGTGTAGTGTCCCCCCCCTCTATAGCTACGTGTGTATAGGTGTGTGTGTGTGTGTCCCCGCTCACCTGTCGGCGGGCTCGTCCTCGCGCTTGTCGCGGTCGCGGCGGCGCGAGCGCGAGCCGGAGCGGCGCCGCGAGCGGGACCGCGAGCGCCTCCGCGCCGCGCCTGGCGGACAACGAGACAATGTCTTAATCTAATGCGATCTCATTATTTAATACGCTTTCAAATTGCGAAAACTAGATAGAATTTTAAATAAACATGGGAGACATTAGGCAGGCTTTCAAACAAAAAAAGAATCATAAAAATAGGTTCACCGAGTAAAAAGGTATGAAGTAGCAAGGAAAACAAAAAAAAAAATACAATTTCAATTCTATTGTCGCTTCGACTGTACTTTTTTCTAGTTATCGATACCTTAGTAGAGGCTTTTAATCCGATTGTCGTGATTCTTTAAGTGTTTGTAAGGGAACTGTTGTTATTGGGTCCCATTTCAGTATTCGGAGTGCTACCTCCCCCCTAGGAACGCCGGTTAGCTTTTTCGTATTAAGTACACTTTCATTGGTTAACATCTTTTCCAACTAACATTACGCTAATGACTAGATATGATAGAAAATTTAAGAAACATGTAAAATAAGTCTGCTTAAAGGAAAGAAACAATTGGTGGAATCTTCAATGCTGCTCTTAAAAAATTTACAGATACTGACTTCCTAATAACAGAAATAAGAAACACGAAAGCACAGTGAAAACCAAAAGTAAATACTATTACAGATACAAACGGTATTTACAATTTTCATATCATAACATGAACAAGCTAGTTATGTTCTCATAACCACTCCTCCTATGAATATATGTCTAACCCTTAAATTATGCGACCGTCCCAGACGCATCGTCAGCAATGCCGACAATGGACAATAGAATTAGATCTAGTTAGTCTTAAGAGAACAGTGTATCAAAGTCTACACTTATAATGAATATTCGTTAATAATAACCGCTCCCGAAAGTTATCTAGCTGTTTTAACTTTTTATTAATAAAATAACTATTAATAAATTGAAAACAGTTCATTTTATCAGGGTCATCAAAAATGGTAATTGTAAAATTGATTAATGAATGCATGTTCATTTTTATGTCAAATGAATTATAAACAAAAGCTTAATAAATCTTTAAATCTAACCAACATACAAGCCCTATTTAAAATTGGACACACATTTAGAGTTCTACAAAACAAAAAAAGAAAATACAATCCAATAAACAATCAAAAAACCTGTAGTAAAAAAAAAAAATTATTTCAGTTCTTAATAAATGTAGTTTGTGAGTTTAATGTATTTTAAAAGAAACCAAATGTCATAAATAACGATTGAATTCGAATTTACAAACAACGAATCAGCAATAACTCACGCTCTCCCCTATCCCTGGTCGCTCTCTCGTCCCTCTCTCTGTCTCTGTCCCTCTGTTCGAGGCGGTATCTCTCTCTCTCGCGCTCGTTGTCCTCTCGCCCCGAGTGCTTGATGTTCACGTCGTTGCCACCGCGCCGTGTACCGCCGAGACCGCCACCTGCATATATAACGTATAGCAAAGGTCCCAGTTCTAAACCTTGTGGCACTCCCAGAAAAAACATGTATGATATGTACTAGTAGGAATTATTCAGTTTTTAGTGTAAATAAAGAGAGATTATGATATGGAAGCCTGCATTAGGTAACAACTATATAGTAGCGGAGCTGGATCGCCTGATGGTAAGCGATCACCACCGCCCGAGAGCGGGCAACGCATTGTTGTAAGGATAAGGTAAGGATTGACGACTCGAAGGAAGGAATAGTCTGGGAAAGGTGACGAAAAGGAAATCAGTTTCCTACTCCCCCTCTCACCCACACTACACACGTGTTTTCTTCAAACACAATCATAAATAAACATGTGCATCTCTCACCCAGCCGCCTCGGCAGCCAGCCCTTGACGGTGCGCGCGCGCTCCACGTCGACGAGCACGCGTTTGCCGTCGATCTTCTTGCCGTCGGCGTGCTTGTACGCGGCTGCAATGCGCGTGCGCACATGTTACATCCCGCTCGCCCGCGCGCCCCACGGGCGTGCCTCGCTCGTGTCGTGGGTATTTTTTGCGGTTTCGCATTTGTTTTTTTTTTTT
>NW_024045133.1:94201-96988 GCF_012273895.1 Zerene cesonia | reverse complement strand
ACGCTTCGCTAAAATACACGTGATCGCGGCATTTATCGCACCGTGATACTTGCCCGGATGACGTGATTTGTGTTGTTATTTGAAACAATGGGAAAATTCTTAAAAAATATATAGCAACAATAAATATTTAATGCCTTGCCCTTTTAAAGGTGTGCAAAGTGGATTTCTTTGTACATCAAATTATAATTAGCGTAGCGTGATTACACAAAAAAAAAAGAAAATTGCGAATACATGAAAATGCGCTGAACAGAGTTTGAACAAACTTCATTCAACGCAAAACGCAGCACATTATCATCAAAAAAACCAAGAGGCACGCGCGTGGGACAACAAACACAAAGTCTGCATGGACATACATACAACAAAAAAATAATCCAATATCCATATAGACTTTCACTGTGACGCTGAAAAACACATACATTGCAATCTCAAACCTATTGAAATCGCAATAAGACAACAATTCCCAACTGATGCCTGCCTTAAACACGACAAATTATGTCCATCAAACGAATTTGATCTCTATGAGTACGTGATACGATCGACTTTTGCGTAACAAATCTGTTTGACAATTTATCAAGCAAAACTCAACTATATCACACACACAATTAAGTATCAAAATCGCGCATCAGTTGAGAGCCGTCTCCAAATAAACACGTTATACCTACCGACCGAGCCGTGACGCCGTGAATAGATAACAAAATGATACCTACCCTCAATTACGTTAAATTTCATACATTTCCGTTTCCACTTTTACTTACTTTCATTATATATTTAAATTCCGTGGCGCGCGTTCCTTTGTAATATTACCAAGTTACCTGGTGCGCTCTACTTACGGTATCCCATTTTGCGCAATAATTGTTTTATTTTATCAAAAAATAAAAAAAAATTTAAAGAAAAATAAAAAATAAACATTTGAATGTAAAAATAATTTAAAAACCATACTTATCCTTGTGACGGACATTGTCGTTATGGTGTTGTACTTTATAAGAATACCCCCAAATATGTGTTTTTTCAAAATTGTATATAAAGTTATGTATACACCGCAGAATCTAATGTTTAAATTTAATATATTTAATAAATTAAATTTAATGATATTTTATGTGTAAATACAATAGGGCAAAATTCAATTTCGTCAATCATTAGGCTAATTTCTGAAATTCCTTAAATGATGGCCATTTAATATAGTAGAATGTGAATAATTTGAAAGAAAAACTCGTCAACTAGTCACTAGCGATACTGAAACATTTGATTAATAAAACTATTTATTATCCTTACTAAATCACACCTCAATAACCATTCAAATTCCATTTCACTATACAGATCATTAACGCGATTTCAATCATTAATTCAATATCGAACCTTTTCGTATCAACGCATTTCATTTACTATTTATTAACTTCACAAACTACCCTGGTACCAGAAATAACGAAAAAACCAAAAATTCCCACCAAATCCTAACTAAACCCACATAAATTCAACACGTTGCTACTAACAATCACCGCATCATCAAACCTATATCGCCCTAATGAAACTCAATCATTAAAACCCCCATAATGCTCATTAGTCTAATGCAGTTGTATGTTGGCGTCTTACCACATACAAACCTATAAACAACGTTGACGTACTCGAGAGGCATTGGTCATAACGGCTGGGTCTGTGGTGCGAATAGAAAAAACCACTCATTAATGATATCGTTATACGCAACGCGGTACGGGCGCGGGCCGCCAACCGCGCTGGAGGGACAGACATTTGCGTAATGATTCATTTAATTCAATCGACTTCAAAAGAGGTGGAAGTTTTTAATTCGTCTCTATTTTCTATTTATAATTTAAGGTGCGTTTGTTTCGAATGGGTAAACCGATTTTAATGATTCTATTTTTTTTATTGGAAAGCTGGTGCTGTGTTGTCTCATTTATTTTCCATCGCTCTCACAATTCGAAGTTGGTTTAGTATTTTTGTTAAAACTAATTATGATATTATTCTATTTAGATTATTAGTTCGAGTTTACAATAAGGGTTCTCCCGGCATCATCATAATCATTAATATGATAAGATATAAAAAGATCAACTATATAGTTTCTTGCCAGTTCTTCTCTGTAGAAACCGCTACAACCGGTAGAAAAAAAATTGTTTCGAAAAGGACAACTTTAAGAAGTCTAATTGAATGAATAAATGATTGGATTTTAAGCCAGTATAGCAACGAAACAGATAAAATAAAAAAATCCCTCCAAAACGGTAGTACAGCCCGCTCAAATAACATATTTAGACACCAACCTATTCCCCCCGCCCCCCCTTAGCAAATAAATTGCCTATCGTATGTTTCGTCTCTTTCGCTCGCATGCAACAATTCGTGTGGGAAAGAGACAAAAGATAAGATTGGTTCAACCACAGATTATCAACGTTTACGATAGTGAGGCTCTAAATATGTTCGGCAGACATTGCATTCTACTAATGTATTGTTACTTGCTTGCCAATGTTTCGCTACACGTTTGGTAGCGGTCGCTCTTTAAAAAGAAAATGCAAACATAATGTATGTTGGTTTTTTTTTCTTTTTTGATAGAAAAGTAGTAAATCATCAGAAATTGCACATGAATGCTTATTAAAGTGCGACCACCGTATCTGTGTGCGCGCTTAAGCGCATTTTCATAGCGCGTGTGTTTACGTAACTGTATCTATATTTTTATAGTGTGTGCGTGTGTGTGTATGCGTGTGTGTACATGACTGTATGTATGCGTGTATGTGTGCGGGTGTGTGTATGCGTGTGCGTGTGTCTGTATGCGTGTCAATGTGT
>NW_024045133.1:85798-93201 GCF_012273895.1 Zerene cesonia | reverse complement strand
AGCCGAAGGTCAAGCCGGAGGACATCAAGATCAAAGAGGAGCCGCATGATGGTGAGTTGGTTGTTGGGGTTGTGAGCTGATATGCTGGGCAACGAAGCTGGTATTGAAACTGAATGTGAGTGTGGCGTCACTGACACAAAATAACTAAATTGTTGCATCGCATTTAGGATTTGTAAGTAAATGTTAGATATAATGTGAATTTGTGTCCAGTTATAAGTTTCTCAGATAATACAGACATAACAGACATTTTTCATTAATAATTCACGAATTTTGTGATAATTATCATGAAATATGTCTAAAATATGTCTTGGTGTGCTCATTCACCAGTTTACTATAAGTTATATGTATATATAGGTCTTATATGAGTCTTTATATGTTATAAATGAAACCACCGCTTTGAAATTTTTTCCTATTATTATTTATATTTATGCACATAATATTAATGCAATGAAGTCAAGATTATCTTTAATGCCACTGCTTAGAAATTTTTCAAATGAAAATAAAATTAATTGAATGAATTTCAGATTATCATTAAATTTTTGAAATGATACTGCTTTGGCATTATTCGTATAAAAATTAATATAAATGAAATGAATTTTCAGACTATCCCGAGTTCAGCCTACCGCCCCTGGACGTGCACATCAAGCAAGAGCCGAGCGAAGACGAAAATAAATACAACCCAGAGGACGCCAATGGCGATGATTATAATTATTAGATTTCCGAAATAAATACTTGATGACTCGTGTGTTTTTATTTTATAACTGGCTTTTGTTCAATTCGTACTAGTTTAATAGATGTTATAACACATATAAGCAGTGGTGGCTCAGTGGTGAGGACCTCGGACTTCAAAATCGATAAGTCGGGGTTCGAGACCGGGGGAGCGCGCAGGAAATAAATTGATTTTTCAATTTATCTGCGTATGTAGATAACATCACCACTGCTTAAACGGTGAAGGAAAACATCGTGAGGAAACCGACAAGAATTAAAAGTTCGACGGCATGTGACATGTGCCAACCCGCACTTGGCCAGCGTGGTGGATTATGGCCTGAACCCTCATAGGAAGCCTGTGTCCCAGCTGTGGGAACATATATGGGCTGATGATGATAACATATAAAACTTCCCCTTGAATCAGTCAATTAAAAAGCCCATCAAAATCAGTTGTGTAGTTTTAAAGATCTAAGGCCAGCCGTACACGGACCGCTTCAAGCAGTTATGACCGACTGCTTGAAGCCGCGACCGCACGATGAACTATAACCATTCATTCGCTGCCGTACACACGACTGCTCGAGCAGTCGCGACCGCTTCAAGCCGTCAACTACATGATGAAATTCCATCGTGCTGTCGACCGCTCGCGAGCAGTCGCGAGGCATACACTGACTGCTCGAGCCGTCGGCGGCTCTAGAGCAGTCGACAGCTTTACGACCTCCCCCTCCCTTCTCTTCTGGCCTCGCGGCGTCTCTTTTCTTCTCTTTTCTTCATCACTTCTAAGTTCCATAAACAAATGATGGAATTGTCCATGTTGTTCTCTTAATTCCAAAATAGGATGAATCCAAAATTTTCTCTTTTGACGTCGCCGCCGTCGTCTCCGCTTGAGCAGAAGCAGCAAAAGCAGTGCTTCCTCGTCAGAATCCATAACTAGACTGCGGTAGAAATTCAACTGCTCGAGCGGTTGGTAGCGACAGCTGCAGCAGTCAACAACTGATTGCTCAAGCAGTCAACGCCGACCGCTTGAGCGGTCCGTGTACGTCGCTCAGCCGTTAACTGCTCGAGCAGTCCGTGTACGCCCGCTCTAAGCATTCATCAAAGAAGTGGTAAGTAACTGCTTTGTTCTATGTAGTGTTTTTAAACGTATATAGATATTTCCATACAATGAAAAAGCTCTGTGTTGAGCGCGGTGTCACTCGCGTACTCGATTGCTGTGTCAAATGTCTTACCAATTTGGCGGTTATTTGTACGGTATACATAAATTCGCACAAAACTTAATGATTATAGAACATAAATTAAAAGTGTAGAGATTTCAACACGATGTATTTATTGTTTGAGTAACCTGGGTAGATTCTGTTTAAAAATCCTTTTACAGATCAGAAAATGGTTTAGTTTTTAAGTTATTTATAACTTCTATTAAAATTTTAAAGTGAAATATAAAAGTCGCATAAAAATAAAAGACTGGA
Source organism: Zerene cesonia (assembly GCF_012273895.1). NCBI lineage: Eukaryota > Metazoa > Arthropoda > Insecta > Lepidoptera > Pieridae > Zerene > Zerene cesonia. The sequence continues at coordinate 91,030 of NW_024045133.1, read as the reverse complement.
ATACTCAGGGTAGACCGGCTATCGGACAAAACAACAAAGGGGCACCCCACGCCATCTATTGAGATGATTAGGAAGCACATGAAACTGAAAAAGAAATTCGATAGCAGAGGCGGAATCACGGGTGGCCGAGAGGCTATGCATGGTTACGGCTTGGCAAAATGAAGCGGTATCGAATCCCGTCTCGTGATCGAGTTATTTCTATTTAAAAATTCCCAACAACTAATATTTCTATACCTTGTGCAATTGTGTACATGGCTATCACTACAAAGGTCATGAATATCCACTTAATTATTTGTCATGATAAAACGCGACGATCAAACATTACTATATAAATTTGATGTGGATTTATAAAGAAACCAAACGATAATCTGCTTCTGAATCCTTCAATCTCAAATACAAGAGACATTGACTAATTATTTCTGTTTTCCAGCCACACATCTTCCATTTTTGTAAACTGTATACCTATGTAATAAGAATAAACAGCAACTGAATATTGGTGTTTCATTCAAAACCCCATGTTTTCACTAGAGATAGTTGATTTATTTATCTGATGAACATAATTTGAAATGTTTAACGCTAAAACCAAACAGCTGTTAAAGTTACATTATATAAGAACATACATACTTATACCATTCTGTCTGTATACATGTAAAACTACCAACCGATATTGATTACTGGCTTCAGGCCTGTTTGGGAGAATACTCGACATCAGACATTAACCAGTTATGCAAAAATAAACCTTAGTAAGCACAGATACACAGTGGTATGACAGCACAAAACAGTGGTGGCTCGGTGGAAAGAACCTCGGGACTTAGAAATCGATAAGTCGGGGTTCGAGACCGGGCGAGCACGTAGGAAATAAATTGATATTTCAATTTATCTGTAATTACATCACCACTGCTTAAAACGATGAATGAAAACATCGTGAGCAAAACCGGCCTGTCCATGAATCAAACAATTCGAAGATATGTGACATCTGCCAACCCGCACTTGCGTGCCAGCGTGGTGAATTAAGGCCTGCACCCTCATAGGAGGCTGGTGTCCCAGTAGTAGGAACATATATGGGCTGATCATGATGGACAGATAGTGGTAAACATTTTAAATATGAAATTATATGCTGATTGTTCAAAACAAATTATTTAAAACAAACGCAAACATATTCTAAATTTATTTAATCATATTTTCGAATCAAAACTATAACGAAACACGTAATTAAACCCAACGTGATAATAAAAGCGGCGACCCAAACAAAGCACAGCAAATTCCGCGCGAAACAACTGTTTTCGCCGTGTATCGGACCTCTCACTCTAAACGCGTTCATGTAAGCGGGACCGCGTACTTGCGATTTCTTTTCCATACCACAGATAGTGTAGGTGTCGTAGATACTGTAACAGATTAAAAAAAAACATTATAAACTAACTTTGACTCACGGACAAATCCACGGGCAAAATCAAGTAATTCTATAGGTCATGTGTTAGTCTGGTATATAAGCTTCATAATTGTCAAGTATCAAAATCCATTCAAAGGTTTTGACGTGCTGGAGTAACATCCATCCATTCATACAATGCATGTAGCTACTGCTAACAAACTTTCGAGTTTATAATGAGTTTTTAAAAGTTTTACGGGTAACCGACGAACGTAGATACATAGTTTTATATGAATAAACTCTTAATTTTAAGCTAACAATTTATTTCTAAGTTTGCTGTGTATATTAAATCTTCTCTATCTTCAGCCATAACTGATTATTAAAATAAAAACGCCATCCAGTGTTACATTATTTATTTTATCACAGCACTCGCTTAACAGGAACTTGACTCAAGAACTTCAACAATAAAATTGTAAAAGCCACGGCCGTCCCCCCAAGCCCCAGTACCACCACCCACCACACACCATTTTTGAGGAAAATCGAGGACGGTCTGCGTTGGCTACGGTATACATAAGAACTCGTCGGCTGTTCGGCATCTGTATCTGGATTAAAGAATTAAGAATACGATCATTTATATTCATATAACAAATAATTACACAATATACATATATGATACATCGGAAAGTAAGAAAATATGGTTGTTTTAACGATATACTTCTAGTGCTCTGTGGGTTTTACAACCATTTCCTAAATTTTAATTGTTAAACACGCCGAAAGCTATTAAAAGTGATGCCCGGAATATCATTCATAATACCATTCTATCATTCTGAAGTGATGGTGACGATACCCATCATTTCAGAGATAAGTTGGTGGCACTGGTGTGTTAGTTTGCAGCTGTTAAAATGAAACTGAATGTATCGTAACTTAAAATAAGATACTATAAAATGTTTATTATATCTTTTATATAGAATCTGTAGGGTTTTTGTTACACGAAAGTAATAATGTAAAGGACGAATCTTGGCGGAAATTCTTTATTCTTTTACTGATATATTATAAAGTAATTAAATATAAAACGAGGCCAACTATAGTATGTTAAATAGCAATAAATAGCCACTAATACTGTGCCACGCCATCTAGAGAATGTTGCAACAACGAAAAAACGAAAAGTTTTAGAATATCATTACATAGTATAAAACAAAGTCGTTTTCTCTGTCCCTATGTCCCTCTGTATGCTTAAATTTACGAAACTACGCAACGGATTTTGATGGCTTTTTTAATTGATCACATTCAAGAGGAAGGCTTATATGTATAATAACATCTATTAAAGTACTCCGAATTAACGCATACGAAGCCGCAGGAAAAAGCTAGCATATTATATATTATAGGATATTTAAAATGAGATCATGCGCTGTATAGCGAGCTGGCTTGACTGCTGGTATGTCAACCACTGCTGCAAACTTTCTTCTTCCATTATAGCATTGTAGTAGTGGCTGGCATACCTAGTAGTCACAATTATTTTATATAAGACATACTGACATAATATACTAACATAGTTTTTAAGAATTAATTGTTACTAACAAAATGAGTCTGAGTTACATGAAATTAAATAAAAATAATAATAAAAAAATGACACTTACTTGCACTTAGTGTTTTCCGTTTGCTGTCCGAAGCACTAAAAATAAAACGATTTTTTATATTTTAAAAATAGATTTACTATTATATTGGTTGGTGCATTCATCGGTTAAATAGAAACATACGCAATAAATAACACTGCGAATAATATGGACAGTATAAAAAATGTTCAAAATTTTACATACCTATATTTCATCGCAGTATAAAGATCAGTAGCTTTTAAAGCTGCATTTAGTAACTGCATAACATCCTTTTGTCTGTGTACTAGAATCTTCATTTAAATTACTTACGTAACAACAAATTAAAGATTAAAACTTGTTTTATTATTTGGGTAAATCGTATTTAAAATGCTTATCAGTCTATTGAAAAGTTTCGAACCTTATGTCCATGTCATGATGATGATGTCAAATAATGATCTCAAGTGGCAAGATGAAATTTTTTGTTTATATACCACTACAAATCTACTCTTTACGGTGCAACACAGGCCATACACAGTTCAAGAAGTCATCACTAGTGCCTAGTTTAATTTTATGCGATTAGAGGAAGATACCAGCAGTCTGGCTATACCAAAACTTGAAATAGAACCTATAGATAGAACAATTTAAACCTTCGTCATATAAGTCGTGCTAGAAATGTATAATTCAAACCAGATCTTTAGGAAAACAATCTTTGCAGTTCTTCAGGTTGCGAGCGATAGTTATATGGGTATAGCTAATGTTTGTGAACTTACGGAGATTTTCTATCGTTGTCCTGCCATCCCATGGGGAAGTAATGTCCTCCGTCACATGGGACAGTTGATAACGCAATGACGCATTTGTCAAAATGATTTGTGTGCTAGTAGGTTGGTATTACGAAGTATTTATATGTAAGACTATTTTTTTATGTCATAGCGGGCAGCAGAGCTGGTGGTTCGCCTGATGGTAGGCGATCACCACCGCCCGTGAACATTCGCAAATGTGTCTGCGAATGCGCTGCCCGCTTTTATGGGGTTGGTATGGTTAGGGAAAAGAAAGAATGGACTGGGAAGGGTGAGGAAACGGTTCTCTGCCCCCTCCCTCCACTGACTGGCTTTTTTTGCCCGCGTGATATTCGGATTAGTTTAATAGATGTTAATATACATTACTTCCCCTTGAATCAATCTATCTATTAAAAAAAACGTTGAGATTTGAATAACTAAACATACGTACATAGGGACAGACTCGGTAAGCGACTGCTTTATACTATGTAGTGAAATAAATTGCGATTCAGGATGCTGTGGAGGGTCAAGAGACTCATTCTTAAATGCTTATAAGTGACGTCTCCTTCATTCAATTAAAATTGAAAACTGGATTTTTGTATATATTTTTTTTACATTTGACGTGAAGCACCTTTTTTTTTTTTTATAGTGGGGAAATCTTGCATAGATACCCACGGCCCCCGGGGATGGAGCTGTGGGTTATGTCGGATTCTTACCGACCAAAACCCCACTGTGTTCCGTCTAGCCACTTGAGTGAAGGGGCCACGGGAGCTGATTAAAATACGTCCGCGACCCTGACGTGAAGCACCTTAATTCCTGTTTATTTTCTATGGCAGAGCAAGCAAAGGGCCACCTAATGTAAGCTTATTATATCTATATAAATTATAGTAAATTTGATACAGAGATAGATTATAGCATAGAAATACGCGACTATTACCCGGATACCACGCGTGTAACGCCACAGCTCACAACTAGCAATAAAACAATAAAAACCATTTAAAAACATTTATTTCATTATAACAACATCCAAAGGCACATTCCTTATATTAAAACCAAAGATAACTAATAAAATAACAACATTTCATAAGCAGTCTTATCTTTCAATTATATTTTATAATTCTTTCTATTATAAAAATTATCTGTATATTCTCTTTATCTACAAAAACCGTTTGAGAACAGATCGAAAACTCTTTAAAGGGATAAAAATATAGTATTTTACATTAATTTTAAACTTAAATACAAAAACTAATAATACAAAATTGAACAGTTTGAACGCACTGATCTCGGAAACTGATGGACCAATTTCAAAAATTCTTTCACCCATAACATCCAAGTGAGCCCCGGAGTGCTATAGGCTATATAACGATATATGTACCACGGGCGAAGCCGGGGCGGACCACTAGTATATCACACAATATATAATTTTTTTTTGACGTGACAACGTCTTAAATTAGGTTGCGGCTCGGAGGCACTTATGAAAAAGTGTAACGCCCGGTAA
>NW_024045133.1:79302-84798 GCF_012273895.1 Zerene cesonia | reverse complement strand
TGTGTGTGTGTATATATGTTTGCGTTTGTGTGTGTATTTATCATTAATGTGCGTATTCGTATAGAAAATTATCAATTTAAGAGAAAGACATCTATCTAAATATATCAATGCTAAGTTATTTTACAGAAGTCGGCTGGGCTGTCGTCGGCTTTTTCCGTTTGTTTCTTCGTTTGTTCATCCGCCTGTAACCGTGATATACAAAACGGTTATTATTTTGGATATTTATTGAAGCGTTTCTAAGTGAATGCCTCAAAAACGGCTAAACAGATTGTGGTGAAATTAGGTATAAAATTAATTTTATTAATCGGACACATATCATTAAGTATTGTAGGCTAAAGAGCAAGTACAAAATGATATTGGTTACCCATCCAATTAATGACCGTGCTTACCGTTGCTTAACCTCGATTTTTTTCCAACTGTTGCTTATCCACATTATCTCTGAAAATCTAAATGTCTAACAATCACAGTTCATGAGATAGAGATAGACGGACAGACAGAACGGAAAGTCATAGTTATAGAGGCGCGTTTCACTCTACGAATAAAAAGCGAAGTCCCGTGTCCCCAAGTGGGGTATGAGGCAGATGATATGATATGATGATACATCTGATTCACTGATCCATTTTCTTCACCCTTCTGTGTTCTGCTAGACCGTGACATTTTTTTTATTGTGCGTCCCCACCGGGAATCGAACCCAGGGCCCCACCAAATACTGAACCAAGGAGGCGGTCACTCTACGGATACGGAACCCTAAAAAATACCCAAAATCAGGCACAGAGTGTACTTACGTAGTTATCTTTGTCCAAATATGGCAGCTTGAGAAAGCGCGCGAAACCCCGCGGCCTCTCCGACTGGCTTCTGTCCTGAAAATTTTAATGATTAAATGATTTTTTATCTATTTTAATGGAACGGTATTGATTTATTGAGAATTAAAATTAAAAAAAATTGATCCTTCACACGGACAGACAAAAATTTCAAATATACTATGTTTGTGTGACTTAAATTGCTGTGTATTGTATAAAAAAAAATGAAATTTAATACATATTTTTTAATTTATTTTATTTATTATTAAATAATTTTGAACTAAGCGCATAAACTCAATATATATTATATATGAAAGCAAAACATTTTTTTAATGGAAAAATTGATACCTCTATATTTTGTTTATTATTTCTACTATTTGACCCGTTGCTGTTGGCAACCGGTATATTCTCGTTGGCAACAATTGCACTGCTGCTGGCAACATTTGTACCGTTGCTGGCATCATTTGTACTGTTGCTGGCAACATTTGAACAGCTGTTGGCAACATTTTCAGTGTTGCTGGCAACATTATAGTGAGTGTGTGAGTTATTACTTTGCTCTTCTTTTATTTCATTAAGATCTGAAAAGGAATTTAAACAATATATTAATAATATATGAAATAAATTATTTTGAATCTCCTTTTTTTCCCCCATTATTACTCACGTTCTAACGTTTTTTTTCCATTATAATTTTTTCTATGTTAATGTTTCTTTGTAAAAAAAAACTCACTAAATTCATAGCTATTCCCCGACGCCTCCCCACTGCAGCACGTGTTTCTCCTCACAGCCCCGTATGGGGCTTGGGCCCCGCTCTGCGGGAGCATGGGGACCGTTTGGGGCGATTGGAGGTATCGCTTGATTTCCTCCGCCCTGTCCATGTAGCTATGTGAAAAAATACAGAAAAACATTAATTTTAACACAAACAATATATAAATAAGGATAAACATGCGATCCAACTAAGATGAGCCAACCAATTCACCGCCATATTGTGTCATCATAGATGTCAATGCGATAGAAGCAACAACGTCATAGCGAATTTAAATAAAATTCGATGCTAGAGTCAGAAACAATAAATGGATGTTCGACCTTGAGTTATCGGCAGCTAATTAATTAATTAGCAAAGAAATTATTTAATTTATAAGAATCTATCCAAAACACAAATTTCATTACAAATTTATATTATTATTCTGATATATGAGGATTACCCTCATAACTTTTTTTTTTCAAATAAAAAAAAGCCTATATTTTTTTAATAATGATCCACAAAAACGGAATTGAAACTTATTGAATGCGGGGGTCGAGCACGCTTCGGCACTAGGACTTTGGCTTAGCTCGCACCGGGGAAGTAACACACCCCCACAGAAGACCGGCTTGAAACAGTAGCGTGCTGCTGTTTCGTTAGCTGAGGGGGGGAGCCGGAGGTTCATTTCTTTTCACCCTTCCCAGTTCAGTCCTTTCCCTATGCGTTTCCTCTTAGAAGCGGGCAGCGCGTTCGCAGAAGCACTATCTCTTCGAATGTTCATGGCCGTTGGTGATCGTTTACCATCAGGCGAACCACCAGCTCATTTTGCCCGCTAAGACATAAAAAACGGTATATAGAAAGGTCTATAGGAGAGTATAGAAAAGGGTCTGCAAAAGGATATATACAAGGTTTTATAGAAAGGTCTATAAAAGGGTCTTCATAAGGGTATATTTAAAGGTACATATAAATATATATAGAGGTGTATACTGATAGAAGGCTATATAGAAGTTGCTACAAAAGGGTTCTATAGAATAGTCTTTGGGAGGGTCTCGAGAAGGGTATATGGATGGTTTATCCAAGGATCTATAGCAGGGTCTACAGAAAGGTCTACAGGAGGGTATATAGAGGGGTTAACGAAGCGTCTATAGAAGAGTCTACAGGAGGGTATATAGAGGGGTTAACGAAGCGTCTATAGAAGAGTCTACAGGAGGGTATGTAGAGGGGTTAACGAAGCGTCTATAGAAGAGTCTACAGGAGGGTATGTAGAGGGGTTAACGAAGCGTCTATAGAAGAGTCTACAGGAGGGTATGTAGAGGGATATACAGATACTATATCCGGGTATGGAGCGGGCACCTGGCGAGCTTGGCGCTGAGCGCGGTGCGGCGCAGCGCGTCGGGCTCGCAGCGCGCCGCCGGCACGAGGCGGCGCAGCGCCGCGCTGTACAGCGCCAGCGCCGCCGCCGGCCGGCCCGCGCACTCCGCGTCTATCGCCTGCTTTATCAGCCCCACCGCCTGCCCAGCGGAACCACTTCTTACACCTCTTACACCTCTTACACCTCACCCTCACTACCATTACGACAATACCACGACATGGGGAAATATGGACCTCGTAAACACTACCGCGACATGGCTCGGTCTGGGCCTGGTCCATGTGGCGAGAATATAACAAGAGATGTTCAGGATGTCATACAGGATTCCCCGCTGGTGGGGACCTGTCGACGTTGGCGATTTTTATAGAAATTGAGTGAATGGATTACCCGCTATAAATTTTTCAGATAATAATAATTTAGGTCGAGTAAATAATAATTAAATTATGACGATGAATGTTTCAATTAAGGTCGGGCTACAGGCTAGTAGACGAAAATTATAAATAACAATTCTAAGAAAGCTAAAATTTCAATTCATAATTATTTCTTAGCAAAACGAGATCCATATTGTGCACTACTTTAATGATGAAAGCCGTCGCGTGAGAACAAACCAATACGTATTACAAAACCGACGAGATTATTTCGCTCGTTTTCAACTAGATCATAATCTAAGACCGTAATCATGATAATAATGATTGTGGTGATGATAAAGGTGATGAGCATAACTGTGCTAATAATGATGATGAAAGTAATAAGAATAATCGTAGCTCTAACGACTATGGTGATGAGAGGGTGTTTACAATATTATCTTGATGTTAATTATTTAGAGTTGATGAACTTGATGACCATAATTGTAATAATAGTGATGATCACGGCAATAAAAATAATCGATAAAAAAATAAATAATTATAACAATTGTGGTGATGAGACGGTGATTAATAATGATGATGACAACACAATAGAGCACACCTTAACGTAATTCTCCTTCGAGGGCATATGCTCCAGGTCCAAGTACTCATGCTCGAAGAATTCCTCATACGATATCCGCTTGTCCGGGTCGTGCTGCAGCAGGCGAGTCAGCAGGTCGGCGCAGCCGGCCGATATCGACGCGTTCGCCGGTATCTGCCGATGTTCCAACTCAAACTCAAACTCAGACATTCATTTATTCAATCAGACTTCTTATAGAAGCACTTTTGTATCGTCATAACACAGTTTTACCAACCCAACAGCCAACCAACCCGCACTTGGCCAGCGTGGTGGATTACGGCCTAAACCCTCATAGGAGGCCTGTGTCCCAACAGTGGGAACATGTATGGGCTGGTGATGACGATGATGATGATGATCACAGTTTTAACATTTACCACCGGTTCGGAAAGCAGTTGCTGCACAGAAGAGCCGGCAACCAACTCCGTAGTAGCTCTTTAACAATAATGTCAATTTCATATTTTAAATCAAACTCAAACTCAATCATTTATCTATCCAATTAGACTCCTTATAGAAGCGCTTTTGGGTCGTCTCTCGTCATCTTGTCATCTCGGTCTTATTCGCTGAAAACAGTTATCGTCGACCCGTTTGGGTCCACACTCACCTCGATGGGCGCCTTCCTCTGTATCTTGTCGACCAGCTCCTTGAAAGTGTTCGACGAGTACGGAGCTTTGCCAAACAGACATTCGTACATGATCACGCCTGTAAGGATATTGTTTTATGTCATGGCGGGCAACTGAGCTCGAGTTGGTTTGAGTTTGAACAGCATTGACGACTGGAAGGAAGGAATGCACTGAGATGGATGAGGAAAAGGAAACGGGCCTTCAGCCTCCTTATAGTGCTTATTGCTGTGTGCGCCTATTATCTGAGAGTTTTAACCGACAAAATCAGGAGGTTCTCAGTCAACTACATTTTTGCTGTTATAGGTGAACCGATTTTGATGATTGCTTTTTAGATTGTGTGAGAGTTTTATTGTGTTTAGTTGTGTGTGTGTGTGTCAAACACCTGTGGCCTGATTTAAATTTGATCTATTTCTGGCTATTTGATGACTTTGTTTTTGTAAAATTGAATTGAGGTTTTAATCTCTCCATAACTCACAGGTATCCAATGGCAAAGATATAGCTATCCCAATCGGGACAATAGATAATCTCACGAAACTATTGTCATATCAGTGCCAACTTGTCGGATCCTCGATAAGCGTACAAAATTGGAATTTATCTGTTCGTTTAAAGCCAAATCGAGCGCAACGGAGTCAGCTACGGCCCCCCCTCCTCCCTCTCCCCTCCCCCACTCACCGACGCTCCACAGGTCGACGCGCGCGTCATACTCGCCGGCGACCATTTCGGGCGCCATGTACAGCGGCGAGCCGCGCACCGCGCGCTGCGGGCCCGCGCTCATGTGCTGCGCGAAACTAACGCACGCCGCGAGCATAGACAAGTGTAAATGAATATATAGAGTATAGACAATAGAGTAACACAGCGAATCGATAATAACGAATGAAACTTATCGTCGTAAAAACCCCTCATCAATATCTTATACCTTTAAACGAGCAATTCTTGTATATATACCTAGTCTTGCCATAAATATTGTAATAAAGAAAAAAGAAA
>NW_024045133.1:60827-78302 GCF_012273895.1 Zerene cesonia | reverse complement strand
ATATATATATATATATATATATATATATATATATATATATATATGGATTTAGCTAGGAATCTGTTTTTAGAAAATCTGTTTTTTATCGACTTAAACTTAGCGACTCTTCCTGACATCTATTGGCGAATAATAATACTAATACTATTGTTTGGCGAATAATTAAAGTTCCAGCAGATGGCGTTGTTAGGTAACGAAGTCAATGAGTGTTTGCTTTGAGGTTAGACTAATTGTTTATATTGTTTTGTGTCTTCTTAATGCACGTGTTCACTTAAAAATGCCTAAACGATCTTGGAAAAAACGCTTATAAACAATCTGACTTCACGAAGCTAAACCGAGCAAAGCTCGGTCATCCAGGTGCTACATATAACATTGGTATTTTCTACTTTCCGAAAATTGTTTTCCCAGGCTTGCCTGGAAGAGATCGCTGATTTTACAATATACTGAAATTAATTTAACATATCCGCCACGGCTGCGCCCGTGGTTCATATATAGCCTGTCACTCAGTAGCAGCTTTCTAATGGTAAAATAATTTTTAAAATCGGTCCAATGGTTTTTGCATGAAAACGTTACAAACACACAAAAATAATTTTCCTCTTTACAACATTAGTGTCGAAATACTGTTTTAAGCTAATTCCATAAAAGAAAAGAAGAAAGAGACATATATTCAAAGGATGCCATACCCGAAGTCGCCGACTTTCAGCAGGTATTTTCCGTCGGAATCCTTGTGCAGGAGCAGGTTGTGCGGCTTCAGGTCCATGTGCACCACACCTAGAATATGAGTTCCTGTTCACGTGCTTGGGGGTTCCACGTTGGATGTCACATGCACACGTTACGGGGGGCGGGGGATTACCGAGGGGCATAGGAGCGGGTAAACCAATGAGCAGGGGAGGGGTCAAAACAAGGGCCATGGGGGAAAAAGAACAGGGGGAAACTAAGGGGCAGTGGGGGTTAATCAAGGGGTAGGGGAGGGGGACCAAAGGAGGGGAGGATTGTCGGCAAAAGCTTTGTGACATCATGTCAGTTATTTATAGGTGTCGTCTTATTGTACGTGAGCTGATCTTCAATTTAATCATTACGACATATGTAAGAGGTTCACTTTCTTTTTTAAATATATTTATATAATATCATAATAATCAGAAGATGTTTATATTCTCTTTCAATTTAAATCAAGTTATTGCAAGACTTGGCTTTTTTATATTTATATTGCAAATTTCAAGTGGAAAAAAGATCACCTTTTTCTCTTAAGAACTTCAGCGCTGACGCAAGTTGCTGCAGGAAATACAGAACCTGTAAGTGAAACAGAAAATAAATAAATAAAAACACTCTTCGTTAGTCTAAAACTCAAGAAATGCTGGGCTGGTTATTGATGCATTCATAATGGTAAATTAATTGTACCAAAAAATGTTCTTTGCAAGACTAGCCAATCAGTACTTCAGTTTCAACCTTTGTGGTACTTTATTTCTTTAGTTACCGTGTGATAATCCAAACATGCATAAATTAAAATTCAATGTTATATAAAGCTGAAGAGTTAGTTGTTTGTTTGAACGCACTAATCTCAGGAACTTTTGGTCCGATTTGAAAAATTCTTTCAATGTTAGATAGCCCAATTATTGAGGAAGGCTATGGGCTATATTTGTACCACGGGCGAAGTCAGACCGCTAGTAATAACAGAAAACTGAAAAAAATCTATACATTAGCTTATTACCTTGGCCTCGGGCACTCTGCCGTAGCGATGTATGTATTTCGAGAGATCGCCACCGCAACAGTACTCCATTATAATGTAGATGTTACTGAGAAACAAACAGTAAAATGGTAATTGCGACCGCAGCATCACCTGTGAGGTCATTGCAAATTTTACGTGATTTCGCGGCATTTTCTGCCTAGAACCACAAAATTTTGGAACAGCTTGCCTGCGTCAGCATTTCCATCGGCCTTCGATATGGACTCCTTCAAAGGAAAACGCCCATAAATTCTTAAAAGGCCGGCGAATCAATCGCAATACCCTAACTAACCTTGTCTATCTGATGGGCGGCAGTGATCACTTACCACCAGGTGCACCGCCTGCTCATTTGCTGATAGTGGTATAAAAAAAAACATAAATAACAGTAGCCTATTTCACTTTCTAGGCTCCTACCACCACCCTACCCCCTACCCCACCTACAGAGAGCAAGACAATTATATGGCAACTAGCTGCGCCCCACGGTTTCACCCGCGTAAGTTCGTATACCGTAGGAATATCGGCAAAAGTTTCCTATATGTTATTCCAGTTGTCCAGCTGTCTACGTACCAAATAGCATTGCAATCGGTTCAGTAATTTTTGCGTGAAAGAGCGACAAATACACACACATCCTTACAAACTTTCACATTTATAATATAAGTGCTATTTGCTTTGTTGCAATTTGTAAGCAAGTCAAACAAACATACATTCTTACTTACGCATGAATAATATTGGAAAATAAAAACAATTTCACATATGGTCTAAACAAAAGTACGACTGAATAAGTTTGAGGACTTAGTGTGATGATGATGATAATGCAATAATGTGTTAATATTTTTTCATGATAAAACGGTCCTCACCGATCATCCCAAGTGAATTCCCTCATATGCACTATATGCGGGTGGGTCAGAGTCTTCATCAGCCGTATCTCTGAGACGAGATTGTCCACTGCCGCACCCGAATGCTTCACCAGCGACTTGTCTATGCATTTCACAGCTACTGTTGTTCGAGCACCTATCTTAAAGACAAATTAACGAATTTTGTGTCAATTTGTAATTTGCGCTTAGACTCTGACTGAGTGGATCACCTTTTTATACTAAGTTAGTTGATTATCAATTGGATTATTATTTTTTATTCTTAGCTAGTATAAAGAAATGTATTCTCTTTATAATTTAATCAGACGGAATGTTTCTTAATATAGTTTTAGATTAAAAATATATCCTGGATCTGGTACAAATGTCTAGTATTTTAATATATAAAATGCTAAGACCCAAGATGAAAACAAAATACATAATGGGATATAAATTTAAAAATATTTTAGAAATAAATAGATGTTACAAGTGTTATGTGATCATTAATGTGTTTTAAGTTATAAATTTAACAAACGTTATAAATGATCGGTCTTATAAATATAGCATCTTTTCTACGTCAGAAATATGATTTAAATATCTAAACAGTGCTACAGCTTTTTAAAATTTCAATCTATATATATAAAAGAAAGTGGTGTTAGTTACACTATTTATAACTGAAGAACGGATTAACCAATTTGGCTGAAAATTTGTGCCGAGGTAGCTTGGACCCAGGAGACGGACATAGGATAGTTTTTATCCCGGAAATCCCACGGGAACGGGAACATGCGAGAAAAAACCCCGGGTCTAAGTTTCCTGCGACTACGCGGGCATAGCCGCGGGCGGATAGCTAGTTTGCAATAAAAGGATAACATATTTCGTAAGGTATACAGTACACAATTGCCAGCAATTAAACAATTTTCAGACTTATCTTACATTACAAATAACATTATCAACAAAGAGTAAACACAATTTTGAATTAAATTACCTTTGTGTAAGCCTTATAGACAGTTGAATAACTCCCAGATCCGAGTTTCTCAGTAAACACATATCCTTCTACTTTCGGAAAGGACATTTTTAACTTTATACACTGATATACATAAAAATTATATCAAATTTTCAAATTCCTATCGAAAATTTTCATTTCGAAACTTCTGTAATCGAAAGTCATAATTCGTAAATAATGTCAAACTAATTGTCAATATTAGTGTAGTGACATTGACATACATTATTGCCATTTTACAAAATAGTTCTTAAAAGTTAGAATTTATAGCAGGTTATTAGACTTAAATATCTATCTATATAAAGAAAAATGAATCATCAAATGTGTTGCTAAACGTTAATTTCAAACAGTGCTCACACGATTTATTACATGAACATTACTACAAAAATCATGAATTCTGTTAGAATTGGAGCTAAAGTGATGGCAGCAGATGGCTTTTTATTGCTGTTCTTCAAAATTAATCCTGAAGAACTTGAATATATTAAGAATTAGTCGTGATATTCTTAGTTAATAATTTGATAATTAAATATGTTCCATATGCAAATTTTTTCCTTTTTAAAAACTTACTTTTATAACCTGATACAATGTTGACAAAGTGAAGGAACAAACGAAAAAGAAGCAGTTATATAAATAAAAAAAACAAGTGTTGATTTCTAAAATTTACAAAATAAATAAAAAGAAACATTGTGATTGCTCACAAATTATTTATACCTCTGTCGGAACAAACAATAAATATATTTTAGTATAAATGACAGACATATATATAAATATTTATTACAGCATATTATAAAAACGCTGTTTTTGCAAGTTCACTATACAAACCGTTAATTTGATTACACAGCCGAGTTCATATTAAATATTAAAACGTTTTTACAACCGTAAATAATAGTTACAGGGGTTGGCAGCCACCCAAGCGCGGGACATATCATAAATTTGCCGCGCGTTTGTTTCAGGCGTTCCAGTAATCGGTTAAGTAATTGTGTAGCTGCTATTTTTTACCGATTTAAAAGAATTTAACGTAATAAAAGTTGGACTGAGAGATTGCGATCAAACAGTCCAAAGTTCGAAGATAAATTAATGAAATGAATAATTGAAAATTTTTTCGATTTATTTCCATGTGGGTTGAATCTGTGCTGTTCTAGATCTATAATTGAAAACGAAGTACATATGTCTGTTTTTCGTGTTTTTATTAAATGATTATAATTAGAGATATAGATATTTTAATCTAGATAATTTGTTGTTGTAGATGCACTTTTGAAAATTATTAATACTGCTTGTTGGACAAGTTTCTTTACAGAAGGGCAATAAGACATTCCGTTGTAACTATATCTAAACCAACAGATATTGTTAGTGTAAAGGTAAACATACGGGTTTGAATCCCACCATCCCATATAAGATTTAACAAAATGAGAATCGGCATGCTTTTTTTGTATCATACGATGAATGGGGTGCCGGTAGTCGGTGGTCCTACCTCTATAAATGTGTCTAGTAGTCGACCTACCAGGTTAGTTATCTGCAATGGCATGAAAAATCCGGCACAAAACTTATAGCTATGTCACTCATCAATGAGGCGAATTAATAAGTATGATTCTTTAAGGGCCAGCTCTTACCGGGGAAGTTACACAACATCAAAGAAAATTAAATAATATCAGCCACCTACCTCATTCCTGTTTATCTCAATAGTCTGTTTTAATTGTAACAAATGGTTAGCGTTGGCAGTCTCCCAACATGGCGGCTTTGTGGCCTGCACGTAATTCGTTATTATTTGACATTTGCGTTATGGCGCGAAAAATGTGTCATTAGCAGTGCTGACTGGATGCGACAGAAAAAGTAATGGCCCCATTGAAAGGAATAAACGATTGTTTATGAAACCAATTTTGTTACTTTAAGAATGTAATTGATCAAAATATAATAGTGAATACATCGAGAGAGGCTTAAGGCCATAAATTAGATCTATGTACAACATACTATAGGCTATACAACATAACGCTTCGACCAACAAACGAAGCAAAGTTAAAATATGTTGCGAAATGAAAAATAACATTTCTTTTGAGAGCAGACGAAGTTATCTACACGTCTGTATTCCTATTTAATATGTATTTTATTATATTTTATCTCGAGTATATTAAAAACATACAATTATTGAACAACAGTCGTGGGACCAATAAAATCACCACAGTAACATCCTATTAAATTTTTAGCTACATAGGTAGTATAGAAAATTCTTATAATTTACTATTTGATCGCTGTTTCATACAATTTATATGAAAATACGTGTTTTGTTGGCATAATTCGCGTTTTTTTACTGTATCTGAGATGTTATACACATTAGTTGATTACAATGAGGCGATCTGAGTGGTCGTGAGTCTGCTGACGAAAAAATTTAACGAAACTTTTTTATATATTATAGTGGATAAAAAAATATAGAGAGCATTTGTTTTTTGTTTTATTAACGAAGAGAGTAGTGGACTGCTACAAATAAAATAGTAAAAATAAAAAGTAATAAATAATTAGTCGTATTGGTTTTTTGCCAAAAATGTACGGTGTTGTTGCTGGTCAAAATAAAGAAAAAGCACAAAGTGATAAGCATGAGGTAATATTTGTTTATCTTTAAAGGTAATATTTGGAAAATAAAAAAAGGAAAAAATCTTTTGAGGTATTCGAACGCACGTCCTTTGCCTCCAAAGGTACGGCCTATTAAAAAGGAGATTTTACTATTTTTTTTTATGTACATACTATTTCTATTCAGCTCCAGTGAAATTTTTATGTTCACTCTGTAAATAATAATAATGTATGGTAGAAAATGTAACTAACGTGAGTGAACATTAAACTTGTGAGATTGGTTATAAATAATATATGTTAAGTTGCGGTGTTCTGTTGGTCCGTTTGTTATATTAAAACGATAGTGTCAGATATAAAGTTGTTTATAGCTATTTGACAATTTATTTTATTTTATAATACGATAAATAATGAATTTAATACAAATAAAATATACGCAATAATAAATAAACATAGGCACCAAAAGCATTTGTCATTGGTGCCTAAATAACGTTAAATAAATATAATATTGTACCTATATATTAATTATTTTTTTCAGAACGAAGAAATGACAAAGAAAAGAAAAGGACTAAAAAACTTCTTCATGGGATATTTTCAAAAGCGCCCGCCAAAGCAAAGTAAGTTTTAAGTTTTAAGCCTGATTGTGGACTTAAATTATAAATTTATTTGCGAAAGGTGTTTTAAAGAATTTTTATTTGTTATAAATTTATGTTTTATTGTTTTAATATAATTGCAAATTGTGAATTAATCTAGGGACCTTTTCGCTAAATAGCGATTTCTTCCAGACAACCGGGTGCACTGAGAGAAGTTAATATAGAAAATTTTTGATTCGCGAAAATCCTTAAAACAATTTTTTAATAATCTAAAATTGGTGGTTATTCACATCATATAAATTGTAGCATGGAAATAATGTTTAAATTAAATAATATTCTTAATTTTAAATCATTTTTTTACGTAATTGTTTGTGTGTAAATGTATTGATGTAATGTAAGCTATTCATAAGTTGTTGTATATGAGATTTTAAAACTTCTTTGAGTTGGTAAGTATGAAAATTGGTAGTTTTTATTTTCGTATATAGCAACACCAGCGGTACTAAGACAGTTGCGGTCACTAGATGGCAGTGTTTAAACGCATTGTTTTCGGGATGTAAGTATGGAAATCTTAATAAAATATATGAAAACTAAACAAAAATTACATTCTTTTTTAATGTTTGTCCTAGAAAAAAGTACCATTCAATTAGTTGTACTACCATCTAGTTTAAAAATAGCGTTTTAAATAACGATTCACAGATGGCGCTAAAATAAAAATCAAAATCTATTCTTTCTCAGATTCAGATCAGATTCTACACATCCTCGACGGACATCTTTATAAGTACAGATATTCCATTTATAAACACAGTATAAACTAGTGTAGCATAATAAAACCAGAATTTATCACTATTTAATTATCTATAAGATTGTTTGCTGATTCAGGAAATGAGGCGGATTACCGAAGCGGGTACTTAATAAAGTAGAATAAATGTTTCTTCCTTTCTTTTTTCTTTCTTTCTTACTTCCAGAATCGCGAATAAAGGAACTTGTCGGTAATACAATTGAAACATTTTATATTCAATACAGTCTGGGTGTGTGGTTAAATATACTTGGACCTCCCCTGATAAGTTAAAAAAACTGTGGTAGGAGAGTTCCCTCTTCCTCATTTGAAAATTACATATTATGATTATTTATTCTCCTTTGATTAAATGCTTAACTAGAATATATGGAAAGAATACATATATGAGAACAACACTCTCGAATGCTTTTTATCCAGCATATATTAATTTTATACAAGCTGTTCGAAAATGCAAAAGTAACTCCGTCTGTTTGTCTCCCTCACTCAACCCAAACCAATTTGGGTAAAAGTTTGTATCAAGATATTAATCGATACCCATGAAAGGACATATGATATTTTTTATTCCGGAAACCTCAACGGAACGAATTTTATTTATATTTCTTGTATTGACACCGCGAGCGAAGCCGCGGGCCGAATGCCAGTAGCATACATAGCTAAAGTTTCACTCAGTCACCCATACTCCATTTAGAATGTCTCAGAGATAATCCGCCATCCGTGCAGATAAAGCACAGCTTCCACTAAATCTCAGCTAATTTAAGAGAAATATGGACTCGCTCGAACACTCATCCTAAGCGATTTATGAGCTAGTGTCTAGAAGCTGTGTGCACACCGGTCACTAACATTTTATATTTAACCATTTATATAATTTTTAAACTTATATAAACAATTAGATTCTCACATAGAAAACATAATCTTCTCATCCACTCCTCCTCGCTCTGCTTGCATTTTTATATCTTAACGAATTGTGCTCGCGAATACCCACGAAGTATCTGATGTTTTATAGCATAAAGTCATCCTCAAAAACGGGCTATCTAACACTGAAAGAATTTTTCAAATCGGACCAGTAGTTCCTTAACGCGATCAGACAAACAAACAAAGTATTCAGCTTTATAATTTTAGTATAGACTAGATGATAGTTTAATCTAGATTGTATTTAGTTACTATGGGTGTTTGTTAGGCTGTTTATGTACCACGGGCGAAGCCGGGCCGAATAGTTAGTTCACAATGGACCTACATCTTCAATCATTCATCTCAACCCAGTAAATGTATAATACATAGCAATACTAGACTTTATACTTCTAGTGCTATCTCTTTCCCACGCTGGAATTAGTACTACCTTAAGACATCATGTTAATGGAATTTAATTCATAAAAAATTGTAATATTATATGTTCAAAACACCTGTATAACATAACCCTAACACAGCGCGTAGCATTTCGTAGCGCTTCGTAGCTGCTCTACGCCGTAGCTACGACTTGATCGATGACGTCATATTACGTAGCGAATTAGTTTTTTATACAGCGCCATACAAATCTATGTTAAGTTTTCGATTAGCATTTAAATCGAAATATGTATCATCAGCATAAATAAGTATTGAATTTAAACTCTTTGGTTCGTTTTTATCTTTTTTTGAGAGATTTTTTTTTCATCATGAATGTTTTTATGTTTATCCACACTAATTTATTAAATATGAATGTATGTCTGTTACGCTTTATGCGTAAACCACAGCACTAATTAAGATTAAATTTGGAATACTATTAATTGATGACCGAGAATCAAACACAGTCTATTTGTTCCTTTAAAATCAAAACTTAGTATTTTCTTGTGTTTGATTTTACGCGAGCATTATACATTTAGAAATTAAAGACTTTTTAATGGATTTTAAACGCGATTTATTCATTATATTATTAACCCGACGTTTCGAACACTTTACAGCGAGCGACCACGTTGATAATATAATGAATAAATCGCGTTTAAGATCCGTTAAAAAGTCTTTAATTTCTAAATAAAAACTTAAATTTCGTACACGGTAATGCGAGTGTAAACCCGCAGGACATAGCTAGGTTACAAATAAAATAATGCAATTTGTATCCAAATTATCGGAATGTCAATCCACTATAGAATGGTAAATGTTAAAACTGTGTAATGACGATTCAGCAGACAGCTTCTATTAGAAGTCTAATTGAATAAATAAATAAACGATTTCAATGTTTTAATATTTAGAACGCTAAAATATACATTTTATCCGCTTTTTCTAGTCCAACTGTAACGGTCAATACAGTAGAAAAGAAACGGAAATAAATAAAATATATCTTTTGAAAAAACTACCACGTTTTAAATATGAGTGAATGACTCTCATATAGAGTACTCGAAAGAAAATTGTTTAATCTTACCGATCCTAATCAGGATAATAGGATAAACTTATGAAATTATTGTATCGTCATCGATCCTTGATAAGTGTACAAAGTTTGAATTCAATCTGTCCGCCTAATGTAGGTCAGTTGGTTACATACAAACATACAGGTGAAGCTAATAAAAGCGTGTTAAGAATAGGCTTTGTTATTATTTAAAACACACAGTAAATTTAATATTGTACATAGTATAGTTTCGAAAACTCTATACTTGCACTAAAAATAACTTACAGTATTCAAGTTTTGGTTGTGTGAACTCGATAGGTATCTGTATCAACCGATAGATATATCTTTACGAAGCTTCCACAGTCTCTCTACGCTCACTGAAATGAAAAGTGGTCCATTTTCTCTTTTTCCATTGCAATATCGCTGCAGCGAAATCTTGGCGGGCTTTTTGCGGAAATCAAAAGAGGTTATATTTTATTTGGCGCGCGGCGGCCATGTTGGATTTGCTGTCAAATCTCACACATTTTGGTATTTTTTTTATTTTGGTATTTCAGAACCTTTTGTCTGATATATTCTTCACTGAATGTGGACTCATTTAATTTTTGTTTTTTTGGAATGATAGATAAAGCTTATAACAATAAAGTAAACTTATTTGAAATATCTATAAGTTATTAAACTAATTTTAATTTACGAAGCGAAATTCGAACCAACATTTAGAAACAATGTTTGATTGATTCTTTGATGATAATAAAAATACATTTATTACATATTATAAATATGATAAACTGTAAAAAGTCGTATAGTAGGACTACATATAGTAGGAGTATAGATATCACCACCATAAACTAACCATATTATGTACCATGAAAGTTGTTAATTAAATACCCACTTTTGCCAAGTCAGTTAACGATACAACAGCCATGTGAGTATGCAGTGAATCTACACAACCATGCAGTCTGTTAACACGACGTGTAAACGCTCGTGCTTAAGTGCTAAACACGCCATTACAGAAGTCTGTTCGCACACGAAGCTGGGAAACGCTAAAGCCGACCGCGAGTTATCTCCTGCCTCGTTTTTAGTTGCTTGTGAAGTTTTCTTAATTGGTTGTAGATTTTCTTGTGCCTGATTATATGTTGTTGTGGATTTTTGATGCTTATTTTCAAAACTTGGTTAAAACAAAAAGATTTCTTTCACTCCTAAACGACTGGACCGATTTTGATAAAACTTGATATGAAGATGAACTGAATTTGGAAAAGGACATTGGATCTTTTTATCGCAAAAAAAAAACGTAGAAGGGGTCGAAATATGGGATGGAAGTGTGAATGTAAGTTCCTTATTGCCGGGGGCGGAAAGCATGTAAAATTTATTTATCTTTTAATACCTACTACTAAAAATTACTATTGAGATATTGTTATCGAGCTTTATGAGAAACCGGACCCTGCAATACGTTTCATAAGATTCTGAGGTTTAAATTACCTCATTGTTAACAAAAAGTCCGAGCAGACTGCAATTTGCCCGAACTAGCTAAACTAAAAAAAACCACGTGGCAGGCACAAGCTTTCAAATTAAAGAGGATCATAAAGATCAGTTCACACAGCAAAAAGCTTCATAACTTTTTAGTAATCTACACCACAAAGCAGTCAAATTGATGCCCTCTGTAGCGATACAACTCTGAATCGCGCAAACGAAATTTTCTCGCTACAGAGCATATATACAACAATATTCGTTTGGGGCCTTACCGCGCCTGATCGAGTACGGCCCTCCGGCCCCTTTCATTCCTGTGACAGCCCAAGCCAAGGTTCGCGGTCTCCGACGAGGGCGGACGCCCTTGAGCGTGTCGCTACCAGGGTAAACCTTCAGTTCACCCACGCGCCCGTGCTAAGATGTAGTAGCCCTTCAGGCTAGCATTGAGATTCATCACAAAAAATAAATCCATGGGGCCTTACCGGCCAGTCCTTTAGTCTGGTCGAGGTGCCTCTCTTGTTCGATGGAAGAATTCCACCTGCTTTCCAATAAATTACCCGTACCGGGTTACCGGGTGTACCCCTAATTTATTTAAAGTCGGAAATGATCGGGCTTTTAAACAAAACATTGGCGAGTAAGCAGCCTTACTGTAACAATGTCTAAGGTTATTTACACACACAGAGCTATTAACGTAATGTACCGTTTAACAGAACGCAATTTCTCTTTGAGGCGTTGGAAAATGGAGCAAATATCTTAATAATTCTTTAGCTTAATGAGTTTTTCTATATACATTATAATCTATACTAATATTATAAAGATAATGAGTTTGTTTGTTTGAACGCGCTAATCCCAGGAACTACTGGTCCGATTTGAAAAATTGTTTCAGTGTTAGATAGCCCATTTATTGAGGAAGGCTATAGGCTGTATAGGCTATATATATCGGTGACATACAAACATACAGGTAAAGCTAAAAGAAGTGTGTTATAAAGAGTATTTATCGAGTATTCTATATGTATTACAAAGCACTAGCTGTTGCCCGTGACTTTGGCCGCGTATACAAAGGAAATTCCCACTGAAATAAGATGTATTTGGTGAGTGGGGGAGCCGGGAGCTCGTTTCATGTTCAGTCATCAATTCTTTCCTTATCCCTTACCCCTTTAATGCGGGTAGCGCATTCGCAGAGGCACTACCTCTGCTCTGTCCACGGGCGGTGGTGATCGCTTACCATCAGGCGCACCATCAGCTCAGTTGTCCGCTATGACAGAAAAAAAATATAATCGAAAGAAGCGACATTTCAAATCGGATCCTGTTTTAAAACGTGACTTGATGAATAGTCAAAAAGTTTGCATGAATAAAACATTTTTTGAATTAGAGCTTGAAGCGAAAATATTTTGTAATACGCTTCGGCTTCGGACGCGTTAAATTCGTTGTAGTTAAATAGATGTTATATATATAAACCTTCCTCTTGAACCACTCTATTCATTAAAATAACCATCAAAATCCGTTGTGTAGTTTTAAAGAGCTAAGCATACATACATACAGACGTCGGAAGCGACTTTGCTTTATACCATGTACCAGCTGCGCCCCGCGGTTTCACCCGCGTAAGTCCGTATCCCGTAGGAATATCGGGATAAAAAGTTGCCTATATGTTATTCCAGTTGTCCAGCTATCTACGTATAAAATATCATTGCAATCGCTTCAGTAGTTTTTCGTGAAATAGCAACAAACACACACACACTTACAAACTTTCGCATTTATAATATTAGTAGGATTAAAACACGATTCACCGAAATGTGCCGCTTCATTACGATGCTTTATCGAAATGAACCGTCAATTTACGCGACGGGATAACAACCTCAAGACGCATTCAAAATCTATAGCCATTAGGTTGCAGTGCTTGCAGATTGTTTGGGGTTCTCGCAACCGTACTGTAGTGATGGGCGCATATCGATGAAATCGGTTAGGGTTTGCGCTATTGATAGAAATGTTCACAGTGCTGACTGCTCTGATAATGATGACAATTTTTTGAATAAACGTTTTTTTTTTTTTTATGGCGGAGCAAGCAAAGGAGCAGGTGGGCCACCTGATGTTAAGTGGTCACCACCGCCCATAAACACTTGCAACACTAGAGTTACAAGTGCTTTAAACGTTAACGTAGTATTTTCTTGTGTTTGATTTTCGCGAGTATTATACATTTAGAAATTAAAAACTTTTTAACGGATTTTAAACGTGATTTATTCATTATATTATTAACCGGACGTTTCGAACACTTTACAGTCTCCCCGTGACCACGCTCGCTGTAAAGTGTTCGAAACGTCGGGTTAATAATGTAATGAATAAATCGCGTTAAAAGTCCGTTAAAAGGTTTTTAATTTCTATACGACTTTAACGATTCACACTTACCCTCTGAAACAATAATACCGACACATGACTATCGATATCGATAAGCCGGAGAACATCACTACGCAATCGAGCCGGGTCAAGGGGGGAATTTTAATTTTTAACAACCTCAGAGGATAAAGAACTGCTGCTAATGAGAATCTTAACTCCGACATTTTTATATTTATTATTAATTATTTCTTCCCTTTATAAGCGTGAGCTTTGAAGCCAGTTTCACGATCTGGATATGCTCTGGATATCCTCTGGTTAGCTTATCTGTTAGATTAAATGACAATGAATGTAAATCGAGAACTGTTGAATCAGTGATTTATTCGTATGGAAGGGTTTCGTAGTTAACTTTTCTATTTGATCAGTTTATCTGATCTGTTAAATGACAATTTTGATATTACCATGATTATGGATTTAGAAAAGTGTTGATTAGGCTATCAGAGGCTTTATCAGCAAGATGAAAGAATTAAACGTTTTTGAAAACATTACTTTTCTTATCAATTCGCTTTACTACACTATAGATTTTTTATGATATACTTTTCATGGTATTATATAATATGTTTTTTTTTATTTAGCTTGATTTATTTCGTATGTAGACTGTTAAATAAGCATTATTGTTTTATTTATATAGTTACATAATTTAAAAGGATATAAGACCCGTTTAAAACCCGTTAAATAGTCCCGTATAAATATTATAGTGGGTCTCAACTCTCCATGTAATTAGCTATAATCTGAGTCCATAATTGCATAGTTGATGTGTGGATAACCCGCTTATAAATAACTAGTAGAGTTCTAGAAATTAAAAACTTTTTAACGGATTTTAAACGCGATTTATTCATTATATTATTAACCCGACGTTTCGAACACTTTACAGCGAGCGTGGTCACGGTCAGTCTCCCTCGTTAAAAAGTTTTTTATTTCTAAATGTATGATACTCGCGTAAAATCAAACACAAGAAAATACTAGTAGAGTTCACTCTAAAGCCGCGTGGTCACAGGCACTCCCCATGTGGGAGTCGAGCACGCTTCGGCACGAATTGGACCAGCTCGCACCGGGGAGGTACCACCCCCCACAGAAAACCGACGTGAAATAGTAGCTGTGTTTCGTACGGTAAGTGGGAGCCGGAAGCCCATAACCTTTTCCTCAACTTTTCCAGTACATTCCATCTTTCCAGTCATCAATCCCTTTCTTATCCTTTACCTTCTTTTCCTTGTCTTCTTATCCTTATGGGCGGTGGTAGTAGCTCACCATCAGGCGAACCACCAGCTCAGTTGCCCTAAAAAAATAGTTGCCATAAAAAGCCTAATATATTGTTGTAGACTAGAAAAATACCTCTCTTAAGAGCAAAGTTTTAGCACCATTATAACAGTGTCCCGCAGACTCGGGCTCGTGACATCTGTCACGTAAGTGTCACGGGGGTGTCACGCAAAACCGTAGACCGTTTTATTCGTTTAATTCACGCCGAGTCCATTGTCTAGATGCTGGAAATTTTTTAAATATACAGTATTTAAAAATTTTCCAGCACATTTACGCTTATTTTTTTGCCTGAAATTTTTTTACCTGAGTAATATTTGTGATAGCTACGCCCCGTGGTTTCACCCGCGTAAGTTCGTATCCCGTAGGAATATCGGGATAAAAGGTGCCTATATGTTATTCCATTGACCAACTGTATACATACCAAATTTTATTGTAAACGGTTCAGTAGTTTTTGCCTGAAAGAGTAACAAACACACCCACATCTTTACAAATTTTCGCATTTATGATATTAGTAGAATTATTAGGATAGGATTATTTTTATTATTCAAAATTTATAAATTTAATTTACCTCCTTGTTTTGCTTGTACCCTCATTTCAATCTAGAGTCTTTCTTTAAAGAATAGAAAAAATTCGATCACGAGGCGGTATTCCAAACCATAGTCGTCGTTTTGCCAAACCGCAACAGCGCCTAACCTCTCGGCCACCCGTGATCCCGCTACAGCAATCGAATCTCTTCATTGCATTGATTTTCTTAAAAAAATCTCATTTAATCGGGATAAAAAGTCCTATCATCCAAGTCAGCTCATACCCTGTCTGTGTACCAAGTTTCATTAAAATTCTGTAGTTTTAGCACGATTGACGGACAAACATCCAAACAAACAAACTATCACATTTATAATATAAGTGTGATTTTGAAAGAGGTTATATATTGGTTTTTACATTGTAAAGACCTGGTACTGAAGAAGGTCACTCGTTCAATGTCAATATATTTCCGTAATTAATAAACGTTTTGAACATGCGCTTTTGTTAAAGGCGGGAAACAAAGAAAAGGGTTTGACGTATATTTTAATGGTCGCAACCGACTTCGGAAATAGGGAGTTTGGTGTGTATTGGATGTTAGAATGATATATCTTTTATATGTTATACTTGCTGTGTTTTATCCACCCATGGATTTATCCGCGTGGTACATGATGTTATATAGCTTATTGCCTTACTCAATAAATAGGCTATATAACTAGTAAGTAAGTAAAGCCGGGTGTACTATACTAGGGCTATGTATAAAGCTTGAATACTAGACCAATTAAATTTGGATCTCATCCGCTAGGATTAGCACTGAGTCATTGGATTTAATTGAACCTACCGATATCTGCTAGGGCTGCCAGCCATTGGTGATAAACAATTTTTATGTCTAGAAATTAAAATCTTTTTAACGGATTTTAAATACGATTTATTAATTATATTAGCGTGGTCACGGGAGACTCGCTCGCTGTAAAGTGTTCGAAACGTCGGGTTAATAATATAATAAACTAGCTGCACCCGGCAAACGCTGTTCTGCCTTACTCTGATCATTTAGAGGTATGAAAAATAGATGTTAGCCGATTCTCAAACATACCCGATATGCACACAAAATTTCATTAGAATCGGTCAAGCCGTTTCGGAGGAGTATGGCAACGAAAACTGTGACACGAGAATTTTATATATTAGATAAATCGCGTTTAAAATCCGTTAAAAAGTTTTAAATTTCTAAATGTATAATACTCGCGTAAAATCAAACACTAGAAAATACTAATTTTTATGTTTCTTTGTTCTGTTTGTTTCGATGGTAAAAATTTTGTATGTGGTAGTCGAGCACACTTCGGCACGGATTGGGCCAGCTCGCACCGGGGAAGTACCACACTCCCACAGAAAACCGGCGTGAAATAGCATTCTGCTGTGTTTGGTGAGTGGGGCGCCGGAGGCTTCCCAGTCCTTTCTTTTATTCCTGTCGTCAATCCTTTCTTCATCCCTTTCTAATCTGAAGTCGGCAATCGATTTATAGAGGCGTAAGTCGAACTTACACCTCTCCAAATGTTCATGGGCGGTGGTAGCGCTTACCATCAGGCGTCCCACCAGCTCCATTGCTGACGATGACATAAAAAATAATATTTTAATCACTCCCAGTCTTGGATTCCTTCATAACATAGCTGTTTATATTACTATATACCTATGTACTAGGTACCTAGCAATAGTGACTGTCAGTTCGATTGAATAAGTGAAATGATAATGGAAGTAATATAAGAGACGTAACTATTTCCTGTTATCTATACTAATATTATAACGCTGAAAAGTTTGTTTGTTTGTTTGAACACACTAATCTCCAAACTACTGGTCCGATTTGAAAAATTCAGTGTTAGATAGCCCATTTATTGAGGAAGACTATATGGTATACTTAGTCTGGCCATAAATACTGTTACACTTAATTATAAAAAAATATTACATTTGAATTTCGAATCTG
>NW_024045133.1:50839-59827 GCF_012273895.1 Zerene cesonia | reverse complement strand
TAAAAGTAATAAATGTTAATTGCAGTTAACAATTTTCTTTTTTCTTTATTACAATATTTATGGCAAGACTAGGTATATGAAACACGGGCGAAGCCGGGGCGGACCGCTAGTAGTAAATATCAGTTCGATTGAATGAGTGAAATAATGTTTATACAATTTATATACGAGTCTTTACTATTTCCTGTTATTTATTATAACCTACCTTAAGTAAATATATAAAAACCTGGTTATTGTATTATAATTGTTAAAAACACTAAAATTCTAAATATATAAAAACTAGCCCGCGGCTTCGCAAGCGTTAATTCGGAGTAGTTTAAACTACTTTACAGTAGTTATTCTACAAACAAACCTTCCTCTTGAATAGAAAGAGATCTATAAAATTGAATATCAAAATTTATTATTGTGGGAGTCGAGCACGCTTCGGCACGAATTGGGCCAGCTCGCACCGGGGAAGTACCACACCCCCATAGAAAACCGGCGTGAAATAGTGGCATGCCACTGTGTTTCGTACGGTGAGTGGGGGAGCCGGAGGCCCGTTTCCTTTCCTCACCCGTCGCAGTCCATTCCTTCTTTCCAGTCGTTAATCCATTCCTTTTCCCTTATCCCAAAAAAGCGGGCAACGCATTCGCAGAGGATCTACCTTTGCGAATGTTCATGGGCGGTGGTGATCGCTTACCATCAGGCGAACCACCAGCTCATTTGCCCGCTATGACATAAAAAAAAATAAAAAAAAAACCCCATCAAAATCCGTTGCGTAGCTTTAAAAAATTTAGCATACATAGAGACATAGGGACAGAGAAAGCGACTTTGGTTTATACTATGTAGTGAGCCCGACATTTCGGGGTACTTGCCAGCCCTGTGGGTAACTCCAGACTAAAGATTTCAATATTCATCATTTACCGGATGGTATATTTCGCCGTTTTTCAGATATCCCGTGGTTTAGTGCTGAAAGCTTTTAAACATAGCTCAAAATATATTACTTCAACTAGAGTAGTTTCCCATAGAAGCGTTTTTGAATCGTAGTTAATGATCGGTTTATAAAACAAATCTACTTAATCTTTCAGATATTTCAAAATAGACATAATATAAGACGTTGTATGATCAGATTTATATGAAAACTAGACACTCGTCCCGCGCGGATATTAAGATTCCTGTTTTATCCCAAGGGAACATTTAATCGTGATAGAAGTATCCTATTACCCAAGTCAGCACATTCCCTGTCTATATACCAAATTTCATCAAAATCCGTTCAGTAGTTTCATACATTATAGTGTGCATAAACACAGGCGAGGAGCGCTGTGGGTGCCAGTAAGTTCATATAAAACCTAGATCCCAGGTCATAATTCTACCCAACAGGTGTCTAGCAACAGCTGTTATTTATTTACCTGATTTTTGGCAGCGGCTTCGGCTAACGCGATAGTCAAGTCGATGGCTTTATAAACAATTGGCTTCCTGATTGTTTGTTTATTTATTTTATACTTTATTGCACACAAACATTTACAAAAAAAGACATTACATGAAACAAAAACAAAAGAGACATTATGCACAAATGGCGGCCGTATCGCTAGGTAGCGATATCTTCTTCTCCTCTGTTTGTATGGAAACGACTCCTTTAGACTCGATTATGACCCACTTTAAACGGACACAATATAATAATTTCATGAGTTTATTTTATTATCCTGATTAGGATCGGTAGGATTCAATATTTCTTTACACATACTCTGTATAAGAGCAAGTGATACAATTATGATGAATCTATTATTAAAAGTGAAGTCCCGTGTCCCCTACTGGGGTATGGGGCGGATGATATACATCTGTTTCACTGATCGATTTTCTTTATGGACAAGTAGGTGATCAGCCTTCTGTGTCCTGCCAGACCGAGACATTTTTTTTTACGTCCCCACTGGGAATCGAACCCAGGACCCCTCGGTTCTAAGCTCACGCGTTAACCACTGTACCAAGGAGGCGATCAATTCTATCAATCAAAACAATCGCGCCGTCCAAATCTCTTGCACAGCTGCTCTGCGATGGCACAACATATAGCTCTGAGACAATCGCCACATCAATCATCCACTCTGCCAAGGTCTGGAACACGAGGTCCTGGGCCCTAGCACTGTGAACTCCATTACTACTCTACGAACTCCATTACTCCATTACGCTCTCTAAGCCCTACTTTGCACGTTGATATATTTTCCTTAAGGCTTGGCCCGTATGTGAAGACATGGTAATACGCCCTCTTCCTCTCGCCAGCTCTTAAACTCGCCAGCTCGAGACCCAAATCAGTTGCTCGTTGTTATTACTTCTGGCACGCGCTCTAGCATCGCGCGCCCCTAAGTCCTGCCGTTCGTTGGATGTCCTTTGCCCGTTGACACGCTATAGTCATCGATAAAGTCAGCCCGGTTAATTTTAGTTTTTGAATTAGGGTCGGACACCTTTATCCAAGGAGTTTGGAATAAGAATGGTCCACTCTGCATCCGGTCAACCCTATTACACCACGTAGATCAGGCGGTATTCGTGGGTGGCCACAGCTAGAGCTCAGCGAGCCAAGCTGTTCAACTGGACAGGAAACCCGCGCCGCTGTTTTTTCCGTCTCGCGTCCTTCTTCTCGGGCCGGCCAATTAAGGCAAACCCCTTGACTCGTCGTAGCTTCTAGATATGATCAACAACATTACGACTGATAACAGTTTAAACAAACAATTTATTTAAATAAAGCCTGGGTGTGTGGTTACATATACATGGAACTTCCCTGATAAGTTAAAAAAAATCTGTAATAGGAGAGTTTCCTCATCATCATTCATTGAAAATTACATGTGTAGACAACACATTGTTTTTTGTTTGTTGTTTGCCCGACTGAAGGCCGAAACCTCGAATTATCAGCTGGATTGTGACTCGTTTATTTATATATTTCACAACAACTGATTTGTATTGTTACTGCTGTTGATGCTTGCTGGTTACTCCTGCACTTCACTTCTCAAAGACCCAAGAATTGGAGAGGTGAGTACGGTGTTTATGGCGGCAAAACCTCAGTTTTTTCTTATGGCCTACGACCCCTCTTTACTTATTTATAAAATCTTAACTTTAGACTTGTTATTTTATAAGATTTGTATAGTTTAAGTGTTATAATTTATGATCTCGTATGACACTTGATGACAGATATTCTGTCATCTGACCCGCCACGCCGCGATCCCGCCGCGAAAGCCCCTTGCAGGGACTCCTACAGAAGGACTTATGGGTTCTTCTGCTCCTCCTCACTGGTTTAGGTCCGCGGCGGTTAAATAGCCGGTACCTACCATATTTGGGGGCCTTCCCCTATGCGCCATCTGGGGACACGCCTGATGGGAAACCAGAAACCCCACACGGGAACTTGATACCTTCATTCAACAAGTAACTAAAAACCTAGGTCTGCTCCGATCCCATTGTCGCAGTATCATGGCTCTAATTTTACAATTTGAACTAGTTGTTCCCGAGATTGGCTCGTACAAACCAATATACTCATCAGCTTTATTATATATAGTGTGTATGAATATATGCATATACACAAAATGTAGTTTTGAAAATTCTTTCAGAAAGCGTGCCGCGTTCGCTCGCTTCGCTCGCTTCGCTTCGCCCGTGAAGGTTACAGCACTCAGGGATCATGTACATATCCAACGATGAAATGTTTCAAATAGATCCAGCAGTTACTGACATTTGCGCGTTCAAACAAACATTTCAGCTTTATATTATAAGTAGTTAAAAAAAATTAAAAAAGTTAATACAAAAAATGAAATTAAAGAAATAATTGTAGACATAATGAAATAAGACGAACATACAAGAAATAAACTTATCACACTAATATTATAAATGTGAAAGTTTGTTCGTTTGAATGTTTGTCCGTCAATCACGCTGAAACTACTGAACGGATTTTGATAAAATTTGGTATGTAAACTGGGTATGAGGTAACTTGGGTGATAAGGTACTTTTCATCCCGATTAAAAGCTCCCTTGGAATAAGGAATCTTATTATCCGGGCGGAGCCGGGCGGAGCGTCTAGTAACGTAATATTAATAGCATTAAAATTAACGGTTGAATGTAGAAGTTAGACACTCGACTATCCGAAATCATAATCCGATTGAAATAGTTTTAGCAAAGCTTTGATAAACTTCATCTGCTGTCCCTCTCCAACATGGTATGTAAGAGTAGGACGGAAGATTTTGGGAAATTGCTTATCTTAGGATAAAGTTTTAGGGAATAAGTTAATCTGTACTTATGTTACAAATGCAAAGTTAACTCTCTGGTTGTTACGTTATGTTTAATGGTTTAGGCGAAACCTAAATTATTGAACAGATTTTGATGAAAACAGAAACAGATATAGACCTCCCAGGCAGTAAAAATGTGACATTTTGGCAAAAAAATTGATGTGGGGATGAAAAATTTATAGCGCCTCGCAGTAACGTTAAATGGACGCGAGCGAAGCCGCTGTCGGCGACCTAGTCTTAATATTTAAATACTTTTAACTAAATATTTATTTTCTAGAGCACAGCGATAGTTATTTCTAATAAAAATCTAAACTGCGTTCAAATCGTCAGCACTAGACTATATTTAAATGGACTACATGGCAGGCCCTGGCCCAGGGCTCCGTTGCGTTCGATGGAAGACCAGATGGGCGTAGAAATCTTGGGAGACCGAAGCCCCAATGGTTAGCTTAGACGAACAGGACCTGAAAACGATTGGTGCTAAAAACCTGTGAACCTGAAAAAATCGAGAGAGCCTCAGACGATGATGATGATGGCAGGTACCAGCTTTCAAATAGAAAAAGAATCATAAAAATCACTTCACCCAGCAAAAAGTTATGAGCTAACAAACACATAAATACATTCGAATCGTCCTCATTTTTTGAAGTCGGTATAAAAAGACGTAAATACATTATTCGTGAAAAGAGAAGGCAACAAACAGTAACGTAACGCTTCAGCTAATGTATGATGATAAATCACTGTGCTGGCGCTGAGTCAGCGGTTTCGTGTAACCAACCCGTATTGGGCTGGTGTTTTGGAAGCGCTTACGACAAGCCTAATGTAATAATACGTCCTACTAATATTATAAATGCGAAAGTTTGTAAGGATGCGTGTGTGTTTGTTGCTCTTTCACGCAAAAACTACTGAACCGATTGCAATGAAATTTGGTACGTAGACAGCTGGACAACTGGAATGATATATAGGCAACTTTTTATTCCGATATTCCTACGGGATACGGACTTACGGGTGTGAAACCGCGGGGCCCAGCTAGTGCTTTATAAAGAAAGCGGGTTCGAATACCGCCTTGTGATAATTATTTTTCTATTCTTTCAAAATTTCTCAAGCCTAATGTAATCACACTTAGATATATTATAAATGTGAAAGTTCGTTTGTTTGGATGTTTGTCCGTCAATCACGCTGAAGCTACTGAACGGATTTTGATGATTTGATATACAGGCAGGGTATGAGCTGACTTCGGTGATAGGATAGATAACGCGTGCGAAGCCGCTGGTAAAAGCTTGTTTGTAATATTTATAATATAATATAACAAAAATCACAATTTTCATAAAAATATAATTTTAGTCTAGAAAGTTCGATTTCAAAGAGTCTTGACATCTATATTGAGTCATTCAAAAAGTTAAGGAAACTTCATTTATTAAAACTTAGCAAAAATTTAACGCTATAAAAAATTAAAAACTATGAAATTATACTCTGCAGAGCAATTGAGACTTTAATGTGACGCCTCGACTGTAACTAGTCTATCTATCTATCCTATCTATATATCCCGCAGTCGGTTAAAATTGCCAATCCACCACACATCAAGAGCTTATCAACGAAATTCTAATCAAAGTCGACTCTATTGTTCTAGACATCCCAACAGATAAACCCATTTATTTTATATCTGTGCAATTATAGTGAACTAGCTGCGCCCCGCGGTTTCACCCGCGTAAGTGTGTATCCCGTAAGAATATCGGGATAAAATTTGCCTATATGTTATTCCAGTTGTCCAGCTGTCTACGTACCAAATTTCATTGCAATCGGTTCAGTAGTTTTTGCGTGAAAGAGCAACAAACACACACATCCTTACAAACTTTCGCATTTATAATATTAGTAGGACAAATAAGCTTCATAATTAAGTTATTCGATCAAATGTAGAAACGGATCGACATCGATCTTCATTCTTTGTAGCAAATTTTGTTTTGTATATAAAAGGCGCCAATGCGTCTCACAATTCCCGCAATAATGTAAAAAGGGCATAAATAACACGCTTATTTCGAACAACACTAGCCTCTATAGCCATTTGATAAAGCTTTAAAATCGTAAACGCAAAATAGCAGTTTCATTTATTAGCCTCGTCACTTCAATTCTTTATACTAACCGGTGTGAATAATTAAGAAACGATCCTATACCTATTACTTAGAGTTCAAATTTCCACACACCAAATAACACATACGCCCTTGTTGCATTCGATTAAAAAACCTTTATAATATACTTTAATGAAAATTGGAGCTAAATTCTATTATAATACAACTTCGAATTGCTTCTAAAGCTATTACAAAGGCATTCGAATTTAAGGACCTTTTGTGTTAATACACAAAACCCTACTCTACAGCTACGACTTAAGGTTGAAATTAGATTGCACAATTTAGATGAGGGTACTACGCATGCGCGCACTCATATTCCCGTGCAGCAGCCTGGGTACCTCAGTCGGGCGCGATCCTTCGCAGCGCGCGGTCGTGCGTCCCATTCGCGCACAACACAACCACCTGTTTCACGCGCTTCTAACATAAACACAATAAATAGGGCTTGGTAACAGAGCTATATCCATAATTCGCACACTTCCACATTATATTCGCGTATTTATTTCGATATTTTCGTATGTATATCGTTTTGTTTATATTTTTAGTTTCCTTATTGATTTGTGTCGATCCATAGGTCCTACCAGCTGCAGGTGCAGTGAGTTTATGACATTTGACTCATTTCAATAGGAATTATGTAACTAGTTGTATATTCATCTGCTATTACATAGATAAATGTTGACGATTTCTATCGATAATTTAATTTATATAATGTTTTTATACTAACTGTATAAAGATACAGCACAAAATGGGTTAAATTACTCTTAAATATTAATAGGATTCAATGATTTTTATGTTCGAATCAATAACGGTGCAGCGAAACAGCTCTACCATATATGATGCAATTGAAAATAGGCTTCAGTGTAATTTAATTAATGATAATCTGAATCTATTGCACTGCGAAGTACTATCGAGTTTAGTTACGCTTTTTTATATAACCATTAGGGCCGGACTTACCGTTTGCTGATAAAGTCCCTGATAGCCTGATTGACACTTTCTGATGCGTTTTAAAATTTTAACTAAAAGATAATCTATAAGGAATATATCCAGAAGTTGTGGAACTATTAGCCTTTTATTGAGGAACATTCACGTATGATGTTATTGTTAACTAGCTTCTCATCCCGACTTTGTCCGAGTGGAAGGGGGTGTAAACACCATGTTACTCGACAAAAAATGTAATATTCTTATATTGAATTTCTATTTAATTCGGTCCAGCAGTTTTTGAGGTTAATCGTTCCAAACAGACAATAGAATTTTTCTATTTAAAATATTAGTGTAGAAGTTGTATCAAGAATTTCACAAATATTATAAATGCGATAATAACCCTGTCTATCTGTCTCAGCGAAACGGCTAAACCACTTTACCCATACATGAAATTTGGTACGGATATAGTTTGAGACCTAACAAAGGAGTTAGGATAGGTAGAGTATTTAGTTATTCAGGTTAAACACTATCCTATAGCATTTATCCCGGAAATTTCACGGGAACTGTATCTACGCATATAAACCTCGGAATGTCTTTATTTCCATGGATTACGCGGGCGAATACTAATTAAATATGTACAAAAACATATATATATTATTACTGTCTTAAGTATATATTTGTTTTAGTTATCTTTATTTAATGATTTTTTAAGAGCGAAATTATTTTTTATTAATAACTACCTAGCCAGCAAAGTCGTTGCAAAATTGGTTCAGATACTTTAGTCATAATATTCATAACAATAAATATTTTAAATGTCCATTTTTATGTATCCAATTATAAATAACTAGCTGCGCCCTGCGGTTTCACCCGCGTAAGTCCGTATCCCGTAGGAATATCGGGATAAAAAGTTGTCTATATGTTATTCCAGTTGTCCAGCTGTCTACGTACCAAATTTCATTGCAATCGGTTCAATAGTGTTTGCGTGAAAGAGCAACAAACACACACACACATCTTTAAAAAATTTCGCATTTATAATATTAGTAGGATTTTAATATATTTTTCATTATAAATAAATAATTTGTAAAATAAGTTTGCGACAGCCTCAGATTCGAAAAAAAACCAAAAACTTTCTAATACTTTTAATTAAGTATAAAAATTACAATTAAATATCTTAAATTTAATTAATCTAATCTATTCGACGATCGAATATTGAATGCCTATTTTTATTAACTTAAAACTACACGAGCCGCCGAATTGAGGTCAGCTATCGTCATTTCCACAATAAATGCTGAAACTGCAACGTCGGCGATCCTCCTATGGTGACTATACATAATTCCTCCCCCCTTGGAACGGCGACTATTTTAAACCTTCAGTGAAAATATCGCCGGAACATTTCCAGGGTTAACCGGTTTTCTCTTCGTCTCAGTTGCAGGTGGTTGGTCGTGTTCACTCCAAGATCGGTTGCGTCTTCTTAAATGACGTCGAATCATACATATGAAAACCAATATGACCGCACTCACAAGTATTGTATATACAGGTATCGTTGTATGATATAGGGTACTTGATTGCACGCTGTCAATATGTAAAGGAGGCTGGACTAAGATTTTATCTTGGACGTGGTGTAGTTCTCGCAGATTGATTGAGTTGAGACTGATGCGGGATGCTGCAATCTTTTGACTTCCAATGTCATAAGATATGTTCATTAATTTGAGGGGT
>NW_024045133.1:35771-49839 GCF_012273895.1 Zerene cesonia | reverse complement strand
TAATTTGTATGTAACAAAAAAGATCAATAACGCGACCGAAGCCAGGGATGAAAGATAGTTAAATAATTTAGTCATAAAACCCTAAATCTCTCCGAGTTTTTAATAACAGCGGATTTCTCTTATAGACAAACATTTCTTATTTTATACGCCTTCAGCTATCTCAATAAAGCTAGGTTTTAAAATATCGAAAGAGCTCAGATCTCTTTTCAATGGTTAAGCCTTATTAAAAAGCCTTTATTAGCTTCTGTATGTTTGTATGTAACAGACTCCTTTAGACTCGATCTTGCCCCACTTCAAACGGACAGACTGAACTCAAACTCTGTACACTTATCGCGGATCGGTGACAATACAATAGTTTCATGAGTTTATCTTATTATCCTGATTGGGATCGGCGGGATTCAATTATTCCCTTACGTATACTCTGTATAAATTGAAATTACTGTCTGAAGTAATAAAATGAGTAAATTTTAGTTTATCATTAAAACGTGTTTAGTTTTAAACCATATTTTAAGCCACAGTATTTTCTTGTGTTTGATTTTACGCGAGTATTATACATTTAGAAATTAAAGACTTTTTAACGGATTTAAAACGCGATTTATTCATTATATTATTTATCCGACGTTTCGAACACAACACAGCGAGCGTGGTCAGAGGGAGACTCGTGTCTCTAATATAATGAATAAATCGCGTTTTAAATCCGTTAAAAATTTCTAAACTTTTTAAACCATATTTATTATTAACGTAATCCTATGTCATCCAACTAATATCGTAAACGTATACGTTTTGAAGATGTGTATTTGTTTCTCTTTTACGAGAGAACAGCTGATCTAATTGTGTGTCATTCGGACAGAGATAGATTATAGTCTATATTACAGACTACTTTCGAGCAAGACACCGCGTGAGTGACCGCATTTTACTTGAAAACGATTGTATTTTTTTAGATAAGGTTGTTAGAATATATAGATAGGTCGTGACTCGGAATAATGTATTGTCATTTTCTTTTGTTCGATTTTAGCCGATTATTATGGACTAGTATTCCGCCCGGGCTTCACCCGTGGTACATATATCGCAGGGATAACGAACACATCCTAAGGGAAAGAATTTTTGATATCCGTTCAGTACTTCCCGAGATTAGCGCCTTCAAACAAACACTTCAGTTTTATATTATTATTAGTATAGATTTAAGAAGTCTGGATAGATTTTTATAACCAATATACAATAAATTGGTCACTTTAATAACGTATTTAACGTGTTAAATTTCCTAAAATAGGTAGGTACTGTGTTTTTATAGTAAGTAGCAAGCAAAGCCGAAGTAAGAACTTGTATATCGTTATAATTGAAACGCTATTAAAAAATCTTTTCAGTTCAACCCAAGTGTTTCATATTTTTAACAGCTTAACAATTTTTCAACAGAATGTAGTAATTAAAACTTCATAAATAGTTTAAAAGTTATACAATTTCTATTCAATACATCTGGGAATGTTTTTCAAATGTTTTGTCAACTTAACTTCACTTAATTAGCGCTTAATTTAGTGATTAATTGAATTGCTTAAGTTAAATATGTTTTGTTCAGTGATACCGGTCTGAGGGTTCAGTTTTGGATGATAAAATAAAAATTAGGTTTCAATGATATGGCTGGCCTTGAGCTGTAGTATCTTAATAAAAGTTTTAAAGAGCTTAGTAGTGTTCAATTTAAAATTATAAACTAGCTGGTGCCTGCGACTTCTTTCACGTAAACTTTTCACATGATCTGCAATTAGAACTATTTGCTATGACTTCATTCATATACATTTTGTGGTAGTCGAGCACGCTTCGGCACGAATTGGGCCAGCTCGCACCGGGGAAGTACCACATCCCCACAGAAGACCGGCGTGAAAGAGCATACTGCTGTGTTTCGTACGGGGAGTGGGGGAGCCGGAGGCCCATATACCAGTATGTTATACTATGTTCTTCAAGTTTGATACTATATGATATACATGTATGTATAAAACTTCATCTAAATCGGATCAGTGGTACAGGCGTGATAAAGATATACAGACAAACGCTTCACATTGATAATATTATATAAGTAAGGATTTGAAAGTCGAGAAAAGCTCATCTATCCCACGAGTGTGGCAAACTTTGAGCGAGTTAAAATCCTTCCTTACCCTCTCCAGTCCTTTCCTTTTTTCCTCTCGTCCATCCTTTCTTCATCCCTTTCTAATTTGAAGTCGGCAATCCATTTGTAGAGGCGTGAGGTTTGCAATCGGCTTCTCGCCTCTCCAAATGTCCACGGGCGGTGGTAGCGCTTACCAGCAGGCGACCCACCAGCTCCATCGCCGACAAAACACATGTCGTAGTGTAGCTGAGCTATGGAGTTACATATCAGGTGTTCCAGATCTTCAAATATATACTCTGAGCAGAAATTTTTTATCACCTGTAATAATCCTATGCTATCCTACTAATATTATAAATGCGAAATTTTGTAAGAATGGATATATATGTGTATATGTGTTTGTTACTCGTTTACGCTGAAACTACTGAACCGATTGCAATGAAATTTGGTACGTAGATAGCTGGACAACTGGAATGACACACAGGCAAGTTTTTATCCCGATATTCCCACGGGATACAGACTAACGCGGGTGAAACCGCGGGGCGCAGCTAGTTTATAATATGTTATGGCACAATTTTTATATCTCTTATAGTGTAGGTGGTTTGTTGCGGTTCTGTATTGATACCTATACGACAAAAAAAACTTTCGTTCAAATCGGTCCAGTAGTACCGGAGATTAGCGTGTACCGACACCGGCTTTCAAATAAAAATATATCATAAAAATCGATTTAGCCAATAGATAAAGTTACGAGGTAACTTAAACAAAAAAAGAGCAGTCGAATAACTTGCGCCTATTTTGAAGTCGGTTAAAAATCATGTGCCGTTATATATACCTAGCTGCGCTCCGCGGTTTCACCCGCGTAAGTCCGTATCTCGTAAAACATCGGGATAAATAGTTGCTTATATTTAATTCCAGTCATCCAGCTGCCCACGTACCAGATATCATTGCAATCGGTTCAGTAGTTTTTGCGTGAAAGAGCAACAAACACACACAGATCCTTACAAACTTTCGCATTTATATTAGTAGGATTATATAAAAATCATATTAGAATAAAAATCATATACTTATGATACAGCGTAAGAAATTCCAAGATTCTGATGTCACGGGAAGTGCTGTTATTGACTCTCTTGCTATTAAAGTATCTAAAACTAGATTCCCGCTCGGCTTCGCCCGCCTCCATATTGTTCTTACCTTTTAAACCTTCCCTGGACTATTCAGAATGCACCAATACCATGATTATAAAAATCAGACCAGCCATTCTCGAGTTTTAGGGAGACTAACGAACAGCAATTGATTTTTATATATAAGATTTACAGTGTCTTTGGGATACATTCGCTTAGAAGGTTGATTTTTTACTTCAAGGGATATTGGAACTGAGTATCTGATATGAATTTCATCTTGATACTTCAACGCATTCCCGAGAAAAATGGTCTTAACAGACAGACAGACAACAAAGTGATCTTATAAGGGTTCCGTTTTATCCATATATCATCATTAACTCGATTTATTCATTCAAATCGATTCATCCTTTCGCTAGCTACAAGGCCATACACAATTGCTGCCAATATGGAGCATTCGAATTCCGATCAACACATTTGGTATTAACTTTTAATTAATTATTAACATTCGAAGCCAAAGTTTTAATTACGGAATACGCAACGCATTTGCCGAAACGTTTTAATTGAAAAATAACGAATACTTTCAAAACAATTTCCATTTTAATATTGAAATATTGGAAGCGGCGGCCATTTTGTTTCTGTTCTACTAGCAGAGGCCCGCGGCGTAGTTTGCGTGATTTCATAATAGGTTATTTAAGTAATCCTTTAAGATTATTTCGGTTTTTTTTTTCCCCCGGAGGTCCGTTATCTTTTCCTCACCCTTCCCAGTCCATTCCTTCTAATTATCAATCCTTTCCTTATCCCTTACCCCATAATTCATTGCGGGGTCATCATTACCACACCCCACAGAAGACCGGCGTGAAATAATAGCATGCTATTGTGTTTCGTACGGCGAGTGGGGGTGCCGGAGGCCTATTTCCTTCTCCTAGCCCTTCCCGGTCCATTCCTTGTTTCCTGTCATGTATCCTTTCCTTATCCCTTATCCCTTAAAAGCGGGCCGCGCACTCGCAGGTCATACCTCTGCTCTGTTCATGAGGTGGTGATCGCTTATCATTCAGGTGAACCACCAGCTCAACTGGCCGCTTATGGCCAAAAATTTGTCGGTTAAAATGTGTAATGTACAAAAATGTATGTCAAAAAGTATTAAATAGGCGTTCAATGATTTATATACACGTCGCAACGAGAGCTGGCGAATGACGTTAGCTGTTTATGTATAGTAAATAGAAACTATGTATCTATACTAGCTGTAACCCGCGGCGTCACTCGCGTGGTACCCGGATTAAGTATCTATGTGCTAATCCAGACTTCAATCTATCTCTGTATCAAATTTCATACAGATACGATGAGCTGTTTTCGCGTGTCAGCTTAACAAACATCCATTGTAGGATAGCAATCAGGGATTACTTACATATTTAGAGGTGTCTTTGATATAATCCAGTAGTTCGTGATATTTACACGTTCAAACAAACAAACTCATCAGCTTTATATTCTTTAAAATGAATATGGAATGAAACTAAATTCTTTATTCCTTATTAAAAGACAAAGAAGCAAGCAGAACATAACATTAAAAGTAAGCAAAAGGCGGCCTTATCGCTAGGTAACGATCTCTACCAGGTAACCGTTAAGGCAACAGAAAAAAATATATGAAAATGGTGGGTGAAAAATAAGGCAATTAATTTTTTTTATGAAGATTATTAATTACTAGCTGCGCCCCGCGGTTTCACACGCGTAAGTCCGTATCCCATAGGAACATCGGGATAAAAACTTGCCTATATGCTATTCCAGTTGTCTAGCTGTCTACGTACCAAATATCATTGCAATCGGTTCAGTAGTTTTTGCGTGAAAGAGCAACAAACAACACACATCCTTACATACTGTCGCATTTATAATATTGGTAGGATAATCGGAATTAAAAATAGTTTATTAAAACTGAAGCATTTAAATATAATACAAGTAAAACATAAAATAATTAAATCATTCAACTGTACTAAATTCTATATATATAGCTAAGGGACGAACAAACAGACGGTCCGTTTGTGTGCACAACTTTCTGATGTGCAATTTGGTTGCGGTCGGTGCTATTTATTTTGACCTTTTAACCGATTTCAAAAAAGGAGATTTAAAATTAATGTACCTTCAGATATAAAGTCATTGCATCTAGATACTTATAAAAAAGCAAGATTGTGACATTTGAGAGAGGTTTACATTTCAATTGTGTTTTATCATGCTTTATATTAAACTAGCTTTTGCCCGCGGCTTCGCACGCGTAAATTCGGAGTAGATTAATAGATATTATACATCAAACCTTCCTCTTGAATCACCCTATCAATAAAAAACCCCATTAAAATCCGTTGCGTAGTTATAAAGATTTAAGCATACATAGGAACATAGGGACAGAGAAAGCGACTTTGTTTTATACTATGTAGTGATATCATAAAATCGCTCAGTTGCTACGAGAAAGAACGAGAAACAAACAAAAACACTTTCAAATTAATAATATCTGGATAGAATAAAATAAAGATAGAACCTAACGCTCGAACCTTCGACTATCACAAACGCGAGGTCGCACCGCTGAGCCACAGCTCGTCTAAGCCAATAACGGAATTCCGGAAATCCGCACGAACGTTCATTTCCGTCTGATTGGAATTGAATTTTATTGCAAACGGAAACGCGGAGTACCAGCATAAAGCTGGAAATCATAGGGTTGACTTCGAACGGCATATGCCTGACTAGCTGTTGCCCGCAGCTTCGCATGCGTGGATAAAATAAATTATCATGATACAAACTTTCATCCCCTATTTTATGCCCTTGGGGGTAGAATTTATCAAAATCCTTTCTTAGCGGATGCCTGCGTCATAACATCTATCCGCATGCCAAATCTCATCCCGATCCGTCCAGTGGTTTGGGCTGTGCGTTGATAGATCACTATGTCACTCAGTCTCCTTTGAGTTATATATATTTAGATTTGAAATAACTATAATTAAAGTAGTGGTGGCTCAGTGGTGAGAACCTCGGACTTAAAATCGAGAAGTCGGGGTTTGAGACCAGACAAGCGTGATGGATATAAATCAATTTTCCAATTTATATAGGTGTGTTTTTTACACGTTTTTTAACCGACTTCCCAAAAAGGTGAAGATCTCAATTCGACTGTTTTTAGTTTGCTTAATTCCTTACTGGGTGAACCAAATTGTGTGATTCTTGTTTCTATTTGAAAGCTGGTGCCCCCTTGAATTTCTATGGTCTAGTTCTGACACTTTAAAGGTAGGTTTTTTGTTAAAAATAAATAAATTCACCTGCATATTTGTAAGTTTGTGTAAGCGACTCCTTTTCCCTTCAACTTGACCCATGTAAGACGATATTTTGGAAGTATAATTTATATATATAAAAATGAAACCCGTTTTCCTTGGTCACGGCATCACGCGTGAACGGCTGAACCGATTTAAAAAACTCTTTCACCATTAGAAAACTG
The DNA here is from genome assembly GCF_012273895.1 of Zerene cesonia. NCBI lineage: Eukaryota > Metazoa > Arthropoda > Insecta > Lepidoptera > Pieridae > Zerene > Zerene cesonia. The sequence continues at coordinate 43,157 of NW_024045133.1, read as the reverse complement.
CAATTACATTGAGTGACTTGGGCAACATATGTACCACGGGTGAAACCGGGGCGAACAGCTAGTACTAAATATCAATATAAAACGTAATAATTTGGAAGGTTGTTAAATTTGTTTATTTGGTATATTGTATTTAATTGTTGTCATATTGCGTAAATAAATAAAAAACAAACTATAATATATAACAACCTTCTATATATCCAAATATGCCCATAGAAATGCATATAACAGAAAATATCATAGAATTTCCACAATGAATCTAGCAGGATCTAAAGTTTGGGAACATTTTAGTTTCAGGCACACGCTTCACTTTTTCGCGAGGTAACTGGGTCGAGAGGTAGCAAAGAGCTATTTTTTTATTATTTTCTTACCCGTCTAATGAGAAATGCCTGTTGTCATAGTTTTTTTTGGATTTATCACAGGCGTCTTTTGGTTTTTAATCCACAACGTTTTAAAGAATTGACCATGTATTGAGTAAAACATGTTTATGCATTATATAAGATTTTATTAGCTCTGGTATGTATGTAACTGACTCCTTTAGACTCGAATTTGACTCAATTTAGAGGGATAGATTTAATGCAAACTCTGTACACTTATCAAGGGTCGGTGACAATATAATAATTTCATGAGTTTATCTCGTTATCCTGATGAGGATCGCCAGCATTACATTTCTTATTCTATATGAAAGCAAGTCAGAATTTACTTGGCTCTATCATTAAAGCGTGTTAATTTAAACTATATATATTACTAGCCGCGGTTTCACCCGCGTAACTCCGTATCCCGTAGGAATATCAGGATAAAAAGATGCCTATATGTTATTCCAGTTGTCCAGCTGTCTACGTACCAAATTTCATTGCGATCGGTTCTGTAGTTTTTGCGTGAATGAGCAACAAACACACACACATCCTTACAAACTTTCGCATTTATAATATTAGTAGGATAGGATAGTAGGATATTCGTAATAATGTTTATTATGTCTTTCTTACTGGAGCGCTATATACAAAACAATAAAGCCTCAGTCTGTCCGTGTAACCCACTACAATAGCGCGTGACAGTAATTGCTGCATTGGCCCCGCGCCGCGACAACTCTTATAAAATTATTTACGTTGAGTGTTTTCTATTACGTTTTATTTGGTTATTCCTATTTGCTTTGTCTTTTACTAGCTGCGCCGGGAGGGGTATGGTTTGTGTGTTTTTGTATGTATGTACTCTATACTAATATTTGTCTGCTGCATATTACAAGATATAAAGACTTTACCGGATTTTAAACGCGATTTATTCATTATATTATTAACCCGACGTTTCGAATAATGTACCACGTAATATAATGAATAAATCGCGTTTAAAATCCGTTAAAAAGTCTTTAATTTCTAAACGTATAATACTCGCATAAAATCTAACACTAGAAAATACTAGGAAAGATGTGGTTGTGTGATTGTTAGTTTGAAGTGAATAGGCACCGAACCTATTGCACAATGAAAAAAACAATAAAAACCAGCAGAAGCTGCATTACTTCTCAGTGACGTGGGTTGTATTTAATATTGTTTTTAACCCCAACGGAGCAGGGACTAGTGGTATCTCTTTTCTATGGCAGAGCAAGCAACGCGATTTATTCATTATATTATTAACCCGACGTTTCGAACACTTTACAGCGAGCGTGGTCACGGGGAGTAGTCTCCGTTAAAAAGTTTTTAATTTCTGAATGTATAATACTCGCGTAAAATCAAACACAAGAAAATACTAAGTGAACTCGCTTTTCCCAAACGTCGGTTAGATACATGTTGCCAGTCAACTGCGTATTTTTAATATAGACTGATCCTATCAAATGCGGATTTCAATAACGGTCCTTATCGCGTAATTCGGGAATTATATAATTTTGTACAACTTAAACAATTGAACAAAAAACAAAACTGTACAGAAGTTACCGAGCTATGTAAGACAAACACAAAATACATATTTATAATGTTAATAGTTGTTTGCCCAGGTACATAATATATAGCCTGTCACTCAGTGTAATTCAGCTTTCTAATGTTGAAAGCATTATTAAAATCGGTCCAGCCGTTCACGCGTGATGGCCTGAGCAAGGGAAATAGGGATTCATTTATATATATATACTAGCTGCGCCCCGCGGTTTCACCCGCGTAAGTCCGTATCCCGTAGGAATATCGGGATAAAAAATAGATGTTGGCCGATTCTCAGACCTACCCAATATGCTTACCAAATTTCAGAGGAATCGGTCAAGCCGTTTCGGAGGAGTATGGCAACGAAAACTGTGACACGAGAATTTTATATATATAGATATATATACATATATATATATATAGATAAGGTATAGACTTATGAAACCGCGCGATCCAGTTAGTTACCCACACATTAAGTTAATGCGTTATTGTAGTTAGTCGAATGCACGGCTTCGTTTCAAATATTACGTTCTGGCAGAGTTCCAATCGTCATATTGCTTTATTTCGGTTATTTGTGAGTTTATCTGTCTGTAACCTGGGACTGTTTGAGTGATCTTTAAATATAATATAGTATTTTTATGTTTATTAGTTGTATATTCTACATATTTATTAAAAGAAAGTCGTGTAACATTACTTATAGCTCAAGAACGGCTGTACGGATTTTAATGGCGTTTGATTTATTGTACCTGTTCGCGCCTGGATTAGGAAAATAAAATTTAAAAGCTTTAAGAAAATCAATCCGGGCGGAGCCGGGGCGAGCCGTTAGTAAACAAATTTGAAATTATTGCATAGTCACCGATCCTTGATAAGTAAGTGTACAGAGTTTGAATTCAATCTGTCCGTTTGAAGTGGGTCAGAATCGAGTCAAAAGGAATCAGTTTACAAACATACAGGCGAAGCTAATAAAAGCGTTTTATGACACACAATTCCGCATTATTTGAAAAACATTACATGGTAAAGATAATTAATTTCTCTATTCATTCAGATGTGTTTTCTATCCAGTTCCTTAAGTTTACACTTATTTTTATATAGTACACAACTTAGTTGATTTATTTGTACACAAATTCTACTAACATTTTAACATAAATCTATTTAGCAAAAGTGAGTTCAAAGTGCAAAGTGCAGTGAAAGTAAGTGATAAGTCAGCCGCCAACACGTCAGACTTAAATATGGGTGAGTAGATATGATTAAAGACATTATCAGAACATGTATATATTTTTTATTATTTCATTTTTTTGTTTTTATGTACTGTTATTATTTGTGTGTTGTGTGTGTTAAAATAAATTGTTCTTTCTTTCTTTCTGTCTTTCATATATGTTCCCACAGCTGGGACACAGGTCCTATGAGGGTTCAGGCCATATTCCACCACGCTGGGGCAAGCGTGGGCAGATGTCACATGTCATCGAACTTTCTATTCTCGGACATGCCGGTTTCCTCACGATGTTTTCCTCCACCGTTTCGAGCTGTGGTGATGTTATCCACATGTGCAGATAAATTCAAAATTTATTTCCTGTACGTCGCCCGGTCTCGAACCCCGACTTATCGATTTTGCAACGCGAGGTTCTCACCACTGAGCCACTACAGCTTTTTACTACAGCACTACAGTATTATATAATCTGTGGCTTAGGTATCTCGCGCATATCCAATGATAAGAGAATTGTTGAAATCGGTCTAGCAGTTCCTGATCCTGTTCCAGTTCCTTCATCCAGACAAACTTTCGCATTTATAATATTAGTAGGGTTATTTATTATAATGGATTAATTTATCGTTTCGGTACAGGTTTAATCTCGTTTAAACCCACCGGATCAGATGATTCCACTTTACATCCCTGATTAGAGTAAGGCTCACCATAAATTGTGATATTATTTCAGATATAATTTAAACGCATTATGACAGCGTGATCTTGAATAAAACAATACTTCCTAACCCTTATAAAAACTGTTAATGCTAAAGTATTTATTAGTATACTAGCTTTTTCTCTCGGCTTCGCACGCGTTAAATTCAGAGTAGTTTAATAAATGTTATATTACATATAAACACTACTCTTGAATAACTGTATTTATTAAAAAAGCCCCATCAAAATTAGTTGCGTAGCTTTAAAGATTTAAGCATACATAGGGACATAGGGACAGATAAAGCGACTTTGTTTTATAGTATGTAGTGATAGTGTATTAATTATTTATGACTATTAAAATATGAAATAAAATGCCTGATTATTCCAAGGAACTACGAGTAAGTATTTAAAACAGACTGACGGACTGGTTAATGGCGAAACAATTTTATGACATTGAAGGTTTTATGACATGAAAGGAGTATTAAGGAGTATAGTATGCCATTATTGTTAACTAGCTGCGCCCCGCGGTTTCACCCGCGTTAGACCGTATCCCGTAGGAATATCGGGATAAAAACTTGCCTATATGTTATTCCAGTTGTCCAACTGTCTACGTACCAAATGTCATTGCAATCGGTTCAGTAGTTTTTGCGTGAAAGAGCAACAAACACACACACATCCTTACAAACTTTCGCATTAATAGTATTAGTAGGACTAGTAGGACTTAATTTTCGATTTGTAATGTCTGCACACCCAAACTAGGCGTACAATGTATTAGCCGGAGAATATTGTCACAAAATCCATAAATTGTAACTACATTCTTACAAATAAATTAAATTTTAATTTTAATTTAAATTAAAGACTTAACGAGCTTTCATCGCCATTTTTTAATAACTAATTTCCCGACATTTGAAAAATTTTGCCCATAAGTAGCAGCTAATATTGGTCTAACAAAATATCAAATTCCGACAGAATCTGATCACCCGATCTGTCGTAAGCTTATGTCATTTCCATACATTGAGTTATCGATTCTATTCTATTCTAATATTAATTCTGCCACTCGTCTAGGCCTGAAGTAGTTTTTAATTGTCTGGCGCACTCGTAAAAACCACATAAAAAAGAAACAAACTAATAATTGTTTTGAAGTAACATCTACTCTATAATTAGAATGATATGTGTAATAAGTAATAAAAATAAACACATGTGGGAGTCGAGCACGCTGCGGCACGAATTGGTCCAGCTCGCACCGGGGAACTACCCCATACCCACAGAAGACCTGCTTGAAATAATAGTGTGCTGCTGTGTTTCATTCGAGAGTGGGGGACTCGGAGGCCCATATCCTCTTCCATACCCTTCCCAGTCCTCTCCTTTATTGCTCTCGTCAATCCTTTCTTAATCACTGCAATTTGAAGTCGGAAATCCATTTGTACTTACCTCTGCAAATGGGCTCTTAGTATCAGGCGAACCATCAGCTCAGTTTCCCGCTCTTACATACGTAAAAAAACTTATTATTTTTTTTTTATTGGTTTCCAAACAAGTTATACACTTATATAACAGCAGAGTAATAATGTACAATGGGTACTGTTCTATGTATAATTCTATGGATACTCAAACTATTTATTGCGTAAGATAAACTAAACAAAAAATTTAAACACTCTAAACAAACATTCCATGACCTTGGTACAGTGGTTAACGCGTGAGCTTAGAATGGGGGGGTCGGAGGGGGCTTCGATTCCCGGTGGGGACGCACAAAGAAAATGTCGCGGTCTGGCAAGGACACAGAAGGATGATCACCTACTTGTTCATCAAGAAAATCGATCAGTGAAACAGATGTATATCTTCTGCCCCATGCCCCACTAGGGGACACGGGACTTCACACTCTTAACCATTTTTCTGACTTTTGAAATAGCCAACATAAGGCATTTCACATATAAAATTTACAGCGAAATCCAGACAATGCACAGACTAAACTCATTGAGCGATGTTCCCTGCGGCGCGCCCCGAGGGACAATTCGCTTCTGGCGGAATCCAATACATTTATTTATACTGTGGCACTTGATATTTGCTTCGTATAAAGCACTAGCTGTTGCCCGTGACTTTGGCCGCGTATACAAAGGAAATTCCCACGGGATTGAGATGTTTTTGCTGTTGAAAAGTAGCGTATTTCACTCTCGCAAAGCTGGTGCTTCTGTCTCATTATCGGCTCGCTACTATAAATACATATATAGTACAAGACAATAAAAAAATTCAACTATCTAATGCTAAAAATATTAATAAAATTGATCGAATAGTTTTACCGTGATATATAAAAAGAAAAAAAAATGTAAATAATAACACTAACGCAAAATAAAAATCCAGCCTTAATGGTAAAAATAATGACATTGTCTCACTTGGAACTTGCATGTAAGGAAATAATCTAATTCCAGCATCCTAATCAGGATAATAAGTAATAATAGGATAATAAAACTCATGAAACTATTGTATTGTCACGGATCCTTGATAAGTGTACAGAGTTTGAATTCAATCTGTCCGTATGAAGTGGGTCAAAATCGAGTCTAAAGAAGTCGGTTACATACAACGTACATGAACCTAATATATTTATAAAGTCTCTCCACATACACATTATTATTGTAGTTAAAATATACGTACGAGAGAAAACGCGTGAAGTTCTCATCTTGTTAGAATATCTGATATTCTTTATAAGTGATTTTATCATATGATGTATCTGATATAATGACTTCCTTCAATGTGCAGATTCTTTGAAAACGCACAAACTAGTTGTTATAAAAAACATAGCGATGCGACCGGCTGTGCCCGCAAACAAACATACGCTAATGAAATTTGGAGGACGTGCTTAGAAGCCGAACTGGTAGGTCGCCTGATGGTAAGCGCTGCCACCGCCCATGGACATTTGCAGAGACTATACACCCGTGCAAAAGGATTGCCAATTTTAATGGATAAGGGATAAGGAAGGGATAAAAATAATAAAGTAACGGATAGGGAGAGGTAAGGAAAAGGATATATTCCTCCGCTTCTCTCTCACCGAATGAAACACAGTAGATACTTTATACATTTAACGCCGTTCACTTGAGAGGTTGTGGTACCCGGTGTGAGCTGGCCCAATTCGCTTTTTTAACACGCTTTTATTAGCTTCACTTGTATGTTTGTATGTATGTATGTATGTAACTCACACCCGTTTTTCTCCCACTTCCCGCGAACCGATTTCATTCAAACTTTGTACACTTATTAAAAACTGGTGCCAATAGAGTAATATAGTAAGTTTATCCCATTATCCTGATCAGGAGCGCCAGGATTTAACAATTTCCTTACGTATCCTCTACGTAAGGGCTAACAGCTTATGACTGTTATAACATTCTGTTACTGTTAGTTCGTTCGTTAGCCGAGCGGGCTAAGGCGCCAGTCTTAGTTGACGTACAACGACAGGCTCCGTGGACGTAGGTTCAAATCTCGTCTGTGACGGAAAAAAAATAATTAAATTTTTTCTATTTTCTATATTCTATCATATTTCTGAATATGATGATGCTAATTTAGCTACTGATAAATTTATTAGTGATTTATCTAACGTCGTAAACAGAA
>NW_024045133.1:11033-34771 GCF_012273895.1 Zerene cesonia | reverse complement strand
AATTATTATTTTATAGTTTTTAGTTTGATGTGCTTGAAAAGCGTGTTTTTTAGTTTTTTTAAACTATATTTTATTATGTCATAGCAGGCTAGTGAGCTGGTGGTTCGCCTGATGATAAGCGATCATCTGTGAACAGAGCAGAGGTAGTGCGTCTGCGAATGCGCTGTCCACTTTGAAGGTGTAAGGGATAAGGAAAGGTTTGGCTGTTGGAAAGAAGGAATGGACTGAGAAAGATGAGAAAAACCGAAACACAGCAAGCGAGTTCAACTCTGAATACATACACACGTTGTAGATTTTATAACAAGCCGAGTAGCAACGCACTGCGGGAGAAATATTGTTGACATAATTATACAGGTCGATAGTGACGTGTGTTCTCATTCAGTTTTGAATGCTGCGAGCTGCAACCGGCTTCTGAATCGCGCTTGTGAAGTTTTTTACTGCGTTCTTGTGAATTGGTGTGATTTTAATTGGTTTTAATTTGACTGTATTTGTCACCTAATAACTTTTTGCTGGGTGAAACGGTTGTGATTATTCTTTTTTTTATTTCAAAAGCTGGTGACTCCCGTGTGGGTACATTTAAATGTGGGCTAGCTCTGACAGTTTGAAGGCGGGAAAATGTTAAAAAATGTATTGTTTAAATTAGTAGCTGCTCCGGGCTCACTCTAGTACATATATAGCCTATGTTACTCAGTGTGATCGCAGCTTTCTAATGGTGAAAGAATTATTGAAATCGGTCCTGCCGTTCTCACGTGATCGCGTGACCAAGGGAAATAGGGAATTATTTTTACATATTATTTAATTATTAGTTATACGTATATAGATGTGTATGTAGCAAGTACAAGCACACACACACGCACACACACACACACTCTTAAGAAACACACTGTATTTTTCGGTGGTTGAACCAGATTAAAGTAAGAGGAAAAGCTCGTGCTGTCTGTCCCCCCGTGAAGTAAAGCCTCACGGCCGTCCCTCGGGGATATGGACTAAAGAAGAAAGAGGGTTTTTTTAGTCGGTATGGACTGCGAAATCGAGACCTGAGGACACTTAAAAGTATTTTTCCCCTCTATAATTAAAAAAAAAACACACACACACATCCGCTAGAAACACAATGTATTTTTCAGTGGTTGAACCTCATTAAAACAACAGAAACGACTTCGTGCACTAAACGCTGCAATTTCGCTGAGAGGCAAGTGATCACACTTGCTCTCTTGTTTTGCTTTGGAAATAATGTTTTATTCTCACAGCGTTTTTATTTTCAACTAGCTTTCGATAGTTTTATCTGACTCGGGAAAAAATATCCATTATGTTTTTACGTAATAATGGCTTCGCAACGGAAAAAACATTTTTATCAAAACCGGTTCAACCAGTCATAAGTTATGAGGTAACAAAGACAAAAAGTTGCTGTATAAGAACCGTAAAACGTATTTTTGGAAGACGGTTAAAATTGTAGTCCTTACCGTCTTTTACCGTTTGTCATGGTACGTCAAATGACGCGGGTTCAAATATCTTATACCTTTAAACGAGCAATTCTTATATAATTGGAATCTCGGAATCGGCTCCAACGATTTTCATGAAATTTAGTATATAGGGGGTTTCGGGGGCGATAAATCGATCTAGCTAGGAATCTTTTTTAGAAGATGTCATATTCGTGTTTTATTCGTGTTTTTTTTTCCTGACATCTATTGGTGAATAATAATACTATTTTGCTTCGTAGATAGCTGGACAACTAAAATAACACATAGGCACTTTTTATACCGATATTCCTACGGGATACGGACTTACGCGGTTTAAACCGCGGGTCACAGCTAGTGGTATTTATAAAAGCAATTGAATTGATTGTATATTATTATAAAATGAAACATTATATTTTTTGTTTATGTTTTATTTGTGAATTTTAATGTACAATGGTTTGTGTCGCAAATAAAGAAAATAAAATAAATGCAGTGTTAGCTTTCTTTTATGTAAGGAAATACTATTTTAATTAACATCACAATGAAAATAACAACGAAGCGTCCCTCGAGTGCGTTCCCAATTTTCTGCTCTGTGGCACTTCAGATATATTACTCGGCTTCCACTTTCACTATAATATTGTTAGAAGAAATTAATTGGGACCACAAAGCTGAAAAGACGCACGCACACATTCATACATTCATACGATCAACGAATCGCCGGCTCTGTCGGTACACGGGGCCGCACGCACACACGTGTACTCAACACTACACACACAAATAAGACGCGATTTACTGAAAATCGATTGATAGTAGCAAAAAAATAATTCAGTCTTATATAATTATGTTCCTGTTAAAATTAGACGAAACGAAACAATATTTTCTTGTGTTTGATTTTTCGCGAAATTAAAGACTTTTTAAAGGATTTTAAAGCGTTTTATTCATGATATGATTTAAGCCGAACGACGATTTATCTAATCCCATGTCAAACATACCACAAGACTAGAAGACACTATCATATCATATCATATCATCATCAGCCATGTTCCCACTGCTGGGACTCCACGCTGGCCAATTGCGGATTGGCAGATGCCACATGCCGTTGAACTTTTAGGTCTAGGACATCCAGCCGGTTTCCTCACGACGTTTTCCATCACCGTTTCGAGCAGTGGTGATGTTACCAATGTGTGATTTTATCTATCGCATATGTACTATATTTCAGCACACGGCTTGTTATATAATATATACTCTATATAAATATAAATTAATCCCTATTTCCCTTGGCCATCACGCGTGAACCGCTAGACCGATTTCAAAAATACTTCCACCATTAGAAAGCTGCAATTACACTTATTGACATAGGCTAACTCTAACTCGGGTGAAAACGGGGCGAAAATCTAATGAAATAAAGAAAGATGAAGGCTTAAACATTTTTACTGAACCCGTATAAGTCCGTATCCTGTAGAATATCGGAATAAAAAGTTAGCTATATGTTATTCAAGTTGTCCAGCTGTCTACGTACAAAATTTCATTGCAATTGGTTCAGTAGTTTTTAACGTGAAAACGTACCAAACACACACACTTTCGCATTTATAATATTATAGTAGGATTTTCGTATCGTTTGTATGCAAAATGCTACACAGTCACGTATCTACGATTGTTGGAATTTATAAAATGGCGGCCGCTTCGATCACTGAATATTGAATAACTGAATTTGTACATTTAAATATTTCAGCTTATAACTAAAAATAGCTTCGATACTGTTTTTGGATGGTAAATTATTGTAATCCATGGATTATTCGTCCTTGAGTTTTTGTTTACGCCTACTCATTGTTTTATAATACAATTTATATTAATATAAATTGTGATATATCAGGAACTACTGTCCTCTTTGAAAAATTATTTCTATGATAGATAGCCCATTTATGGAAGGAGGAGGGCTATAAGTTACATATGTATCACGGCACCTGTATGAAATGATAAGAGACCCCCAACGAGAACCTGTGTTGCACATGTTTAGAAATAAAGAAAGTTTACGTCAGGTCCTTTTTTAATGTTTTCACGCTGCACAGACTCCACGCTGCATGTATTTTATAAAACTAGTATTAAAGTAAAGGTATCTTCCCGTTTTCCCTGCAATTTATTTATAGTTTCTCTTCATTCGGATTCGAAAGAATTTTGTACCAAGATCACGCTTCACATTATCACACTAATATTATAAATGTGAATGTTTATTCGTTTGGATATTTGTCAGTACTGAGCGGATTTTGATGAAAATTGGTATACAGACAGGGTATGAGCTGACTTGGGTGATAGGATACTTTTTAGTATTTTCTTATGTTTGATTTTACGCGAGTATTATACATTTAGAAATTAAAAACTTTTAAACGGATTTTAAACGCGGTTTATTCATTATGTTATTAACCTGACTTTTCGAACACACCGAGCGTGGTCACAGGGAGACTGGAAAATTTTAACCCGATTAAATGCTCCTTTGGGATAAAACAGGAATCTTGATCCCGGAACTAGCAGATCATAATCTCGATACGTGTATTTTACCATGATAAACGTTGTTAGCGGAAGACAAAGAATAAATTCAGTAGATAACTTTCTCACCAACGTGCTGTTGAACCTAGAAATAGACCTAAAATAACTTTAACGTTGATTCTGTCGGGGCGTCGTTACATATTCATGACTTTCGCATAGAGCTTCAGAGTTTAAACAATATTATATAATCGTAGAATAACTAGGCGTTCACCCGGAATCGTCTTTTTTATGTCATCGTCGGCGATGGATGGGTCGCCTGATGTTAAGCTTTACCACCGCCCGTGGACATTTGCATAGTCGATTACAGACCTTACGCCTCTATACATGGATTGCCGACTTCAAATTGAAGAGGGATTAAGAAAGGATTGACGAGAGGAATAAAGGAAAGGACTGGGAAGGGTAAGGAAAAGGATATGGATATGATAAAAAGGATATGAAAAAACAAGTCGCTTGTCCTGGTTTCACACAAAAAGGCTATTTATAAACTAAATATGTTGCTTCGAATATAAAGTAACTAGCTTTTGCCGGCGGCTTCGCACGAGTTACTCGGAGTAGTATAATATATGTTATTATACATATAAACCTTTCTCTTGAATCACTTTATCTATAAAAAAAACGCCATTAAAATGCGTTTCGTAGTTAGGAAAGATTTCAGCATATATAGGGACGGGGAAAGCGACTTTGTTTTATAATATGTAGTTATATTAACTAAATAATATTGTAGCTGCTTCAACATTACAAAGCTACATCTTCATGAGTAACACAAGTATAGTTATATATTACTTTTTCACAGTTGGTTGCCTGGAAGAGATCACTCTTTAGTGATAAGGCCGCCCGCTGTGCTGGTTTAGTTTTAAGATATTTATTTTAAGGATGCGTTGTATATGCCAGCACAATAAAGTGTAAATAAATAAATAAAAATAAATAAATAAAACAAGTACCACGCGCGAAGGCTGGGCAAACCGCTAGTAGTAGACAATTTCAAAACTCGATTGAACAAGTGCTTGAATCAAACCGTAACGGATAAATATCTTTGTTATTTACAACATAGGCGAATAATATTGTTTCGTAAAATCGATTATTTCGAATTTAAATCGATTATTTAAAAAACGCTGCAATATACAATTCAATATTTGCCTTCTAAACTCATTTAAGCATGTTTCTGTTAAAATAATAATCAATTATCAACGCGACCTCAATCTGTAGTGCAGTCAGACTGCTGAGGGTTGTTTAAATAAACCAACGATGACCCCAGACACGGTTCGATCCTACAATATTAACATAATCTTGACTTAAGTCTAGCACTAGACCTAGGCTGATTCAAGTGCTATTCTTGCTTTCGAGTTTATAATGTTTTATTTTTTAGGTTAGTGGGAGGCTTTATCTTTTAAATTGGAGAATTTGTGAGGAGATTTTTAATTTTTATCAGGTTCTAATAAATAGCACACTAGCTGAAAGCCGCAGCGTCAGTCGCGTGGTCCATATTCCTTAGGGTAAGGAAAAGAGAATGGACCATTACTTTCCTTTATTCCTCAATCCTTTCTAAATCCCTTTCCAGCTTGAAATCGGCAATTTATTTGTAGAGGCGTAAATTCTGCAATCGGCTTCACGCCTCTGGAAATATACACAGGCGTTGATAGCGCTTGCCATCAGGCGACCCGCCAGCTCCATTGCCGACGATGACATAAAAAAATAAAAATAAAGAAAATGGTATACGGGTGTAAAGTAGCCCCTGTAGTATCTTCTTGTATATGATTTTACGCGAGTATTATACATCCAGAAATTAAAAGCTTTTAAACGGATTTTAAACGCGATTTATTATTCATTATATTATTAATTAACTCGATTATGATAGTCATAACATATCAGTCTCCCCGTGACCACGCTCGCTGTAAAGTGTTCAAAACGTCGGGTTAATAATATAATGAATAAATCGCGTTTAAAATCCGTTAAAATGTGTTTAAATTTCTAAAGTAGCCTCTGTGTGTGGAAGGTATATCTTTGTGAAACCTCATAACTTTTTACTGGGCGAATCGATTTTTGGATTCTTTTTTTATTTGGAAGCTGGTGCCTGCCAGGTTCCATTTAAATTTGGTTTAGTTCTAACAATAAATATATACGTTACAATAATCGAATTTATTACTGGTTGTCTGGAAGAAATCGCTATATAGCGATAAGACCGCCAATTGTTTAGTATTAAGTGACATTGTTTTTTGTTTTAGTGCAGTAAATAATCACACTAATATTAAAAATGTGAAAGTTTATTTATTTGGATGTTTGTCCGTCAATCACGCTGAATCTACGCAACGGATTTTGATGAAATTTGGTATACAGATCGGGTATGGGGTGACTTGGGTGTTAGGATATTTTTTATCCGGATTAAATGCTCCCTAAAGCAGTGGTGGCTCAGTTCGTGACCGGGTAAGCGTGCATGAAATAAATTGATTTTTAAATTTTACTGCACATGTGGATAAGATGGAAGATTATGTATATATATGAGGAGTGAGGAGAGGTAAGGAAACCGGCATGTCCAAGAATCAAAAGTCAAAAGGCCTGAACCCTCATAGGAGGCCTGTGTCCCAGCAGTGGGAACATAGGGACGTGCGTCTAGTAAATAAATAAATTGAAATTGACTGTCAATTGAATTGTAATGATGTGTTCATATACACATTAATAATAGCATTCGTGGTCTCCTGATTGGGTGTTCCCTGAATATATGGGAAACCTCACATATTGTGTTCTATCTGGAACCCGGAAGTTATTAAAGATTTTTTTTTATGTCATTGTCGGAAATGCAGCTGGTGGCTCGCCTGATGGTAAGCGCTAGCGCCACCCATGAACATTTGGCGAGGTTTGGAAAGGGATGAAGAAAGGATTGACGAGAGGAATGAAGGAAAGGACTGGGAAGGGTATACATGTGGTAGTTTTGCTATAATACGAGTAAATAGCAGACATTTAAATAAAGCACACAACACAACCCATTTGCTTTTCTATACACACTAGCTGCGCCCCGCGGTTTCGTCCGTGTAATCAAAAAAGCACGAATTTTCCTCGACATCCGGGATAAAAAGTATCCTTTCATCCCTGTACCAAATATCATGAAAACCGGATAAGCGGTTTGGGCGTGAAGAAGAGACAGACAGACATAGTTACTATTGCATTTAAAATATTTGAAGTGTTATAAAAAAGTAATTATAATATTAGTTCGCAATTATAAAAAAATATTTCAAACGAAAGTAAATAAATAGGTTCATAGATATTTGGGCATACGACCGCACTCTTGGTGCAGTGGTTAACGTGTGAGCCGAGGGGTCTCGAGTTTGATTCCCGGTGGGGACGTACAAAAAATGTAACAGTCTGGCAGGACACAGCGGGCTGATCACCTATGGGTCTAAAAAGAAAAAATCAGTGAAACGGATGTATATCATATCCCCCATACCCCTCTAGGCGAAGCGGGACTTCACTTATTTCCGCGTAAGCTTAATGCCGAATGGAATCATAGATATTTCAGTTTCTTAAAATATAACCAAGTTGTAAAAATCCACAACTTTTGAGAAGCTTTCATAAAGTTTTCAATCAACGGAGCGTCCCAGGTTGGCTCGCAGTCGGTCAAACACACAAAAATGTGCGACGAAACCATTCCTTTGTTCATCACAAACAAACATACGGAACTGGGTCAAGATGAGAGATGCTCTTTAATTTGTGCCCCGCGTTTGGGGTTCCGCGGGCCGGTGGGGAAAACTTATAGCAGTGGCTTTCTCCCTATGACTTTGTTCTTGTATACTACAATTATTTTTATCGATCTAGCTACAAAATCGACGAATACATACTTATTTCAAAGTCTGCTTTATTAATCCCACTAATATTATAAACGTAAAGTTGAGAAATTTTTATAAAATATAGGAAGAAATTTATCACAAGGTGGGATTCGAACCCGCGTTTTTTGCCAAACCGTAACAACGCCTAGTCTATGTCCGTATAAGGGATGAAAAGTAGCCTATATTTCATTGTAATCGGTTCAGTAGTTTTTGCTTGAAAGAGCAACAAACACGCACACATCCTTACAAACTTTCGCATTTATAATATTAGCAGGATATATCATTTCTGGTAAACATTTTTGGCTATAAAACAAAACTATTATAACCGTATACAGATAACCTTACTTTCATGGAGGAATCTTGCATAGATACCAACGGCTTCCGGGAAAGAGGCTTTTCGGATTCCAACCGATTAAAACCCCACTGTGTTCCATCGAGCAGCATTGGTGAAAGGGCCACGGGTACTTGCTGAAATTGTTCCGCAGACGCTGCGTTATGACGCCGACTTGTTCTACGCGCTAATAGTTTGGTCAGATAGAAGAGTGAACGGATACTTTTTAGGCCACATCTCAGC
Organism: Zerene cesonia; assembly: GCF_012273895.1. NCBI lineage: Eukaryota > Metazoa > Arthropoda > Insecta > Lepidoptera > Pieridae > Zerene > Zerene cesonia. Next base: position 26,381 of record NW_024045133.1, on the reverse strand, counting down.
TTACCATCAAACTTTTCCGTACTGTTTAGGAAGCTTAAACCCCCTAATCATTATTTTAGGGACAGCAACACATTCACTTCCTTGCGGATTGGGTGCTTATGGGCGGCGTGGTTCGTGTTACACTAGGCGACACGTCAGCTCGATGCTAGCCACTACCATAGAAAGGGGCGAGATCATGGTCCAGCGCTGCCCTATCATACAAAAATAAAACGCGTACATAGCGTGGAGTCAAGCGCTCTGACGCGCGCTAAGCATGCGTTCTGTTTGACATTACGCTATAAATTGTAACAAGCTGTGCCCTGCCATTTTGCCCACGTAGTACCTGACGTTATAGCCTTAAGCCTTTCACGATAAATGTGCTATCTAAAACCGAAAGAAAATCGTGAAAATCTTTTAGATTAGCGCGTTCAACCCAATAATCAAACTCTTCAGATTTATTCTATACTAGACGCTCGTACAAAGTATCAAAATTCCTGTTTTATCCCAAGGGAGTTAATTGGTATAAAAAGTATCCTATCACTCAAGTCAGCTCATACCCTGTCTGTATACCAACACATCGAAATCCTTTCAGTAGTTGCAGCGGGATAGACATCTAAACAAAAAAGCTTTCACATTTATAATATAAGTGTGATAGTGTGATAGATATAGCTGGCAACATTGTTACAGACGAGGAGTGCGAGGACGCGGGTCTGTGGGCGGTGGGCGCGCGCTACCGGCCCGAGCCGCCCGCCACACTCGCCTCCACCACGCGCTTTAGCCAGCACGAGATCAAGCTGATGTACCGCGGCTTCAAGCAGGTACCCGGGGGTTCATGCTGCCCTGTTGCTACACGAGGGATTATAGTGTTTATGTGTTTTGCTTCGGGCAATAGCTGTTGCCCGCAGTTTCGCTCGCGCTTAATTTATCATGGTACAAACTATCATACTCTATTTTTATGGGGATAGAATTTATCAAAAGCCTTTCTTAGCGGATGCCTACGTAATAACATCTGCATAACAAATTTCAGCTCGAACCGTAAAGTGGTTTGGGCTGTGCGTTGATAGATCACTATGTCAGTCAGTCAGCGTTGAGTTAGATATATTTAGATTGGTCCATAAACTGAGGCTTCAAGCATTACCTGTTTGAAGCCTGCTTGAGCCACTATGACATAATAATCAAAAAGAGGTAGACAGCACATACAAATTGTTGGGGACAAATTAAGGCAAATGGTGCAGTTTGATCTAGTCGCTATCTCTTTCTATCTTATACGTTCAAAATTACTGTATACCTTGTTAGTACAAATAGTCACAACGCAATGATATCTGAACGCCATTCAATATGAGTAGCCTGGTGTATGGCGGCCTAGTATACAAAAGATATGTCCTTCCTATCGAGGTTGTTTAGTCAGTTTTGTAATAATCAAGTTTTAAAATGGACATTGTATGTAAATAGGCTACAATCAACAACAATCCATTGAGCCAATGCTTTCTAGGTTTTGTTGGCTAGGTTGCCTAGCAACCTGTATTTAGGATAAACAACTTGATGTATTATAATATGACGTATCTTTTCAATTACAGGAATGTCCCACAGGCGTCGTGGACGAGGAGGCATTTAAGAATATATTCTGCCAATTCTTTCCTCTTGGCGGTAAGTGGTATAACCAATAGCTAGTTTTAGAAAGAAATAAGAAAATCCACGAGCCAGATGCTTATTTCTTCCGTCATTTCTTTCGGGCTGATAACTTGTAAGATGACTAAGTTTATCATTAAGTGTGGGAGTCGAGCACGCTTCAGCACGAATTGGGCCAGCTCCGGGGAAAGACCTCTACAGAAGACCAGCATGAAATAGTGGCATTCTATTGTATTTCTATCGGTGAGTGGGGTAGCCGGATGCCTATATCCTTTTCCTTACCCTTTCTGGTCCGTTCCTAAAGTTGGCTAGCCATTTTATATATAGCCTCTGCAAGTGTTTATGGACGGAGCTGGTCGTTTACCATAAAGCGATCTACCAGCTCCCATATCAGATGTATCTCACGTGTCACACCATACATGTCTTGTCACCATCACCATACATGTCTTACGTGACAAAAATGGGCGTGTTAAAAGCAGAGGTAGCAGAGGAAGGACGTGTTTGAAGAAGAGGAAGAAAAAGAAGATGTGATGGCTTAAAATTAGACAGATTATAACAAAACCACTATCTTGAGGCGATTATTATTTTTTTTTTTAAGTTTTACAGCAGTGGTGGCTCAGTGGTGAGAACCTCGGACTTCAAAATCGATAAGTCGGGGTTCGAGACCGGGCGAGCGTGCAGGCAATAAATTGATTTTTCAATTTATCTGCGCATATAGATAACATCACCACTGCTTAAAACGGTGAAGGAAAACATCGTGAGGAAACCGGCATGTCCAAGATTAAAAAAATTCGACGACATTTGACATCTACCAAACCGCACTTGGCCAGCGTGGTGGATCACGGCCTGAACCCTCATAGTAGGCCTGTGTCCCAGCAGTGGGAACATATATGGGCTGATAATGATGATTAAAAAAGTTAGTCCCATCACTGTTCATCTCATTATCCAAAAAAAGTTTTATTTGGGAAACAGCGCAATTTTATAAAATATATTTTTTTATTATTTATTAACTCTTGGCAATATAGCAACCTTTTTGATATGTGTTAAGAAATTAACTCTAGCTGAGTTAATGTTTCTTTACGAGTACAATAGTGGCTCGCAACACACTGAATCCCGGCTAATAAGTTGTGTTCTTAAGTTATCAAGCAACTTACCTTTGTTCAAACTTGCGAAGTATTAGGGACGAGGTACGACGAGGGACTCTTCAAGTCGGAATGTTTGAAGCGATATCATTCACTAGCTGTACCACGCGGCGATACTTGCGATCTTAAAATAATGTGTATTATTCTAGACTAGCCAATTTGAAAGGCAGTCAACCACACTCTCAAAAATATGAATTATAATTTAAATTGTCTTTTCATCATACTAATCATATAAAACTAAAGTTTGTTTAATTGTTTGAAAGCGCTAATATCAGGAATAGTAAAAGAGACTAATGTAGGTAGGTCTTAATTGAAAAATTATTTTATGTTGAATTATTCATTTATTAAGAAAGAATTTAAGTAATATACGACGTGGGAATCCTCAGACCTGTTGTATCCTCAGCGTGATTGCCGGACAAACATCCAACCAAACAGACTTTCATATTTATAATATACTTTACTCTTGTATGTGGGAGTCGAGCACGCTTCTGCACGAATTGGGCCAGCTCGCACTGAGGAAGTACCACACCCGCGCAGGAGAGCGGCGTGAAATAGCATTCTGCTGTTTTTCGTTCGGCAGCCGGAGGCCTTTTCCTTACTCTTCCCAGTCCTTTCCTTTTTTCCTCTTGTCATTCCTTTCTTCATCCCTTTCCAATTTGAAGGTAGCAATTCATTATAGGCGTGAGGTCTACAATCCACCTTACGCCTCTCCAAATGTACATGGGCGGTGGTAACGCTTACCATCAGGCGACCCACCAGCTCCAATGCCGACGGTGACATAAAAAAAAACTAAAAATCATTAATTTATGGGGCTCCAATACATATAATAAACAATAATAAGTGAACCAACTTCGCTTGAGACGCAGCCATGTGGGAAGTTTTAACGAACCAGCATTATAGCAGTGTTAACTATTACCTGAATTATTAGTTTATTTTGCTCTTTTTGTTCACAGATTGAATAGAATTTTAAAGTGCGTATTGTTATGTTTGTTATTTTAAAAGTGTGCCAATTACGAGGATCGAAATAAATCTTACAGACTTGTACTTATAAGCGAATGGATAAAAATGGTACAGGTTGTTTTGGGTTTCAGAACTTTCTGGGTGAACCGATTTTATGACTCTTTTTTATTTGAAAGCAAGTACCTCCCCTGCGGTCTCATTTAAATTTGGTCTAATCCTCGCAACGTGAAGCTTTATTTGTAAGGATGTTTTTTTTGGAAATTAAAAACTTTATAACGGATTTTAAACGCGATTTATTCATTATAATATTATTAACCCGACATTTCGAACACTTTACAGCGAGCGTGGTCATGGGGAGACTGTAAAGACGACTTAAAATCCGTTAAATTTTTTTTAATTTCTAAATGTATAATACTCGCGTAAAATCAAACACTAGAAAATACTAAGTTTTATTTGTTTTGATTTTTACTCATTTTCAATTTAAAAATATAAAATACAGATGAAGCTTATAAAAACTGGTGAATAAAAACTCAATTTAATGTTTGCAGTGCCACAACTGCGTTCCATTTCAAAGCCCGAAACTAATTTCCAAACCACCAAAAATACTTGACCTGAATAATAAACGCAACGGCATCACCCATCGAAACTTTGTACAACTACCCGCAAGAGCATACATTGCGGCTCCACAACACGCGAAACGCAAACGCTCACCTCTTCGCCCAGCAATGTATTCCTGTATATTGAGGTTATGCCCAATGGGAGATCGTAAAGAGCGTTAAATTGAAGTTGAAGCGGCCCGCTGGAGCCCTGAATAAGAGATGATGCGGTCCCGCCAAAGATGACATATCTTTGTATTGGTTAGGGATGAATTTTTCACAAAATATAGACAATATGAGAAAAGGTGTAACCCTTGGGGGGTCTGGGGCAGATGCATTATACATACATCTGTTTCATGGATCCAAACTCAAACTTGAAAATGTATTTATTCATTTAGACCTTTTCTAGAAGCACTTTTTTGGGAATTTTATCTAGGACTACTCGGTTCGCTCACGCGATAAGTACTGGCCCAAAGAGGTTGTCAGTTGTTAAAAATGGAATATCTTTTTAATATTAATTAATGAAGAATTAGTTAAAAAAGCCGTGTGTGTTAAAAGTGGCTCAGTGGTGACAACCTCGGACTTCAAAGTCGATAAGTCGGGGTTCGAGACCGGGACCATATCACGTCGGTTTTTTGTGGAGATGTAGTACCAATTCGTACCTAAGCGTGCTCAACTCTCACGTAGAGAAACAGCGGTTTTACTCGCACTTTTTGATAATTTTTCGACGCTTTTGGTTGAGTCATGTGAGAGAATTAAACATTGTGTGTCTATACATTCCTATTAGAATGTACTGTATGATATAGAGTAAAGTGTTCATATTAAGTGCATGGGGTTACAAGCCATGCAATGGTTTATATTCCTTGAGTCAGTAGTTCGAAGGCTAGTCTCTGTACTACCATCGACTGCGCTAGTTGTGCGCACTGAGTCATCTCACCCTAGTATATTCAAATCCTGATTTTAATTAATTGTGGGGGGGTAATTTAAATTCTCCGACATTAATATTGATAACGAATTCATTTGGTCCCATTTTAGAAGCTGGAGTCGCACCTCCCTCACCTCACCAAGCAAAATTTTATTGTTAAACAATAAACTAGATCTAAATGTAATTGGGATAGGAATTAGGTGAGGTAGGATAATAAGTATGATGCTAGTTTTTTAACTGCCTTCAAAAGAAAGGTTACCAATTGAACTGTATTTTTTGTGTTTGTTACTTAAGAACTTTTTACTCTGTTAATCGATTTTTATGAAAAAATTTGTCCTAGCGCAGACAATTTGAAAGCAGTTTAGGTTTTTATTAAATATAGTCATTTGGTTTATTTACTCCGGCTTCGCCCATAGTACATAATATATAGCCTATAGCCTTTCTCAATAAATGGGCTATCTAACACTGAAAGAATTTTTCAAATGGGTTCCTGAGATTAGTGCGTTCAAACAAACAAACAAACAAACTCTTCAGCTTTATAATATTAGCACAGATTAATAATTTTAAAATTGTTTTATTTTCGTTCCAGACGCCACGCAATACGCTCATTATGTGTTTAACACGATAAAACACAAGCAGCGCGGGAAACTTAATTTCGAAGTAAGTTATTTAAGTTGTCAAGTATGCAACTTAAAATGTTTTTTTATCCGTTGATTGGTAGAGATATCCGATATAAGTACGTTGGCAGAAGAAGTGTGTTTCTTTATTTTTTGATGCCTGCTTAAAGTTCTGTGTTATTCAACCAGTTTTGATGAGATTTCGGAGTTTAATAGAAGTGAATGTAAATTAATGGAATATTTCAAAATACTTAAACTAGTAGTGCCGCGCGGTTTGACTACAGATCGTGGGTCAAAGCAGGTATATAGCATAATATATAGTACAGTAAAAGCAATCAAGCTTATGTGTAATTCTGGTATATAAGCTACAGCACTGCAAAGTATCATCAAAATCGAAAGAGTAACAAACATACATCCATTAACTTTTTAGTAGGAAGCTTAGAATAATTTTTATTTTTGCATATAAATCCATGTCTTAGTACCTAAAAACGGTCTAAAGGATAATGGATATTGGTTTCGCCACTCATTTCCGTATCGGTTTGGGTATCGGTGCGGATATCGGTGCGGGAATCGATGCGGATATCGGTGCCCAATAACGATATTTGATGGACAGCGATCTACATAATGTATACATGATAGTGTCGCTGAGATTTCACCCTTTTCCGAGATATAACTGCAAATTACATACGAATATATTCAAAGCAGATTCAACACTGAATAGCCGAAGAACCATTTATATTCTGCAGAGCTAAATAGGCATTTTTATTGTGGAAACATTTATTAAAAAACGAAGGACTACAACGTCACACACTCGCAATTTAAGTAGATTTCACAACCTTTACATCTTTATAATATTAGAGTAGATTAAATCCGCTCGAATTGTCTTTATTTTAATATAAAGGATCATTTGCTATATGTTAAAACACGCTCCCAGCTCATTAAGTCTCCTTAAACTAAACTACTTACAATACAAAACCCAATTAAAAGCATTAACACCCTTCACACTTCATGAATTTCAGAAGCTCTAATCGTGAAATAAATTTCAAAGCGTGATACGAACCACATATATCTAAATAAGGCCAAGTCACAAAAACGCCACGAGAAAAAAATATATTTTATTTCAAACATAAAAAACCAATCCTTTGACTGTAAAATCCATCATACGGGTGCTTTTATGAGTCGTGCGAAAGAGACGGAAGTACGCGCAGCGGTGTGTGGGAGCGGGCTGAATATATCCATTTCATTTCGTTTTACAGCCGCAATGGCGCTGCACTACTCTCGAATGTAATTTTTATGATTTCAAGCAAATTGGATATTTTCCATTCAGGGATTGCTTTTGAATTATGTTAGTTATGTCTCTGATTAAACGGGACTTTAAAATTTTAAACTGCATTTAAAAATAAGATGGAGCATCGGCGGTTTTCATGAGTTCTTACGAGACGACAATATCTAAAATTAGTTCAAGTAGACTCTAATAAAACACATTTATTTATTTACTAACATACATACATACATCGACAGATCGCAAATATAACATTGGTTAAGTAATATAGGCAAGTAGACATAAGCTTAATCCTATGGCAGATGTACCCAACATTACAAGGAAAAAGGAAGATAACTATAGTAAATGAAAACACAATCCCAATCATTCATACTATTTTGTTTATGGTTATGGTTGAATTCAGAGGTCGGCTTGCAAACAATAGGTAGATTAATCTATCATTTCGATTAATCTATTATACCATATTGATCTGACAAACATAACTACTTATTTATGTTTTTCAGATCCAATTTTTTATTTATTTCCGTATTTAGATATGCTATTATCCTACTAAAATAATAAATGCGAAAGTTTGTAAGTATGTGTGTGTGTTTGTTGCTCTTTCACGATAAAACTAAAGAACTGACTGCAATGAAATTTGGTACGTAGACAGCTGGACAACTCGAATAACATATAAGCAAATTTTTATCCTGATATTCCTACGGCATACGGATTTACGCGGGTGAAACCGCCTGGCGCAGCTAGTTGTTAATTAGTAGTTAATTATAAATGCGTTTGACGATTTGCCAGTGATACCAAAAAAAAAATTAACTCGTAAAAAGATCTATGGAAACAATTTCTTACATAGGCATATTATATCGTCATTTTAGTGATAGAACGTTTATGAATATAAGACCGTAAGTATATCTGTGGACGTTTGCAGGAGTTTCTCGACATCCTGTCACGCGTGGCGCGCGGCTCGCGCCAAGAGAAGCTGTCTTGGGTTTTCGCTCTGTATGACGTCGATGGAGACGGTATGTTCGATTTATTTTGGTTTTATTTAACACTAGCTGTTTTTTTTTTGTTAGTTTTGTCAATTATTCTGACAAGCTACAAACAAACAAAAAATGCAGAATAGTTACGAATATTCAATAGGAAGCACACATTAAACACAGAACGCTCAGCTACAGAAGGACAAAACGAGTTCTAGAAAACATATGCTCTTGAAAAGTGACATCTGTATCTTAGCTGACAACTATTCATCCTAATCCTATTCTTTCAAAATTTCTTGTTTATAAAGCATTTTCAATGCTATATAACTAAAAATTAAATAATTCATCCAACAGAATATTTAAACACTTACATATAGAGGAAACTATACTTCGAGTGGTACGCCTGTCGTTCCCTAATCAATCAAAACAATCAGCATTTTGCGATATCTGGTGATCGGCGCGAGCAAAATTGTGGTTTTGGTAACTAATTAGCAAATAATTAGCTACTAATTCATATACAGTTTAGAAATTTTGCTGGTTTCACCTTCCTAGAATGATAGAGCTCTAACAATCCCTAACACAAGCTAAGTAGGCCAAGTGGTGTCGCAGGCCGCATCTCCCGCAGCGAGATGGTGGCGGTGGTGCGCGCCGTGTACGAGCTGCTGGGCCGCGCCGCCGTGCCGCCCGTGCAGCGCGCCGCCGCCGAGACACACGTCGACCGGATCTTCCATGTGAGATCCTTGCATATACACCAACAAACTGTTAAGCAGTTTTTTTTTTTTTTTTAATAATAAATCAAGCAGACATTTGACCATAGGTCTACCTGATGGAACGTAGAAGTGATCTAGGTGGCGACATGTCTGCTTAAGAGAAACCTATTTACTCTCGCCTTTTGTTTGGCGAAATTTTGTAAAAATAAACTAATATTGTATACTTATTACAATAAAAGAGTCAATCGGGGTTATAAACGGAGGCAAATGGGAACAATTCTCAATTCACTTTTGACTGTGTTAAAAAGATTTACTTTTTCTAATGATTGATTTTTTTTTATAAAATATCAATGAATGTTTGTAAGATTGAAGTTTTTTTAAACGTTTTGCAATTGAAGAAAAAAGTTATTAGGATGTCTTTCCAATCATCCCTGTTCACAACTACCCTGATTGTTTATTCCTTTCTTCTTTCCTTTTATTCTGTTCATTACCTTTTATTTTAATTTTTTTTATGTCACAGTCGGCAATGGAGCTGGTGGGACACCTAATGGTAAGCGCTACCACCGCCCATAAACATTTGGAGAGGCGTAAGGTCGATTGCAGACCTTACGCTTCTCCAAATGGATTGTCGACTTTAAATTGGGAAGGGATTAAGAAAGGATTGGCGAGAGCAATAAAGGAAATAACTGAGAAGGGTAAGGAAAAGGATATGGGTCTCTGGCCCCCCCCTCACCGAACGAAACACAGCAGAATGCTATTTCACGCAGGTCTTCTGTGGGGGAATGGTACTTCCCCGGTGCGAGCTGGCCCAATTCGAAAATTTTCTGTCTATTTTATTGAACTGCTTTCGAATATAACAATCACATAGAGATCTTAATCTTAAATATTTAACTTCCAGTTAATGGACACCAACGCTGACGGCGTGGTGACTCTAGACGAGCTGGCTCGCTGGTGCGCGCGCGACCCCGCCCTCCTCCGCTCGCTAGACACGCTCGACACCGTGTTGTGATCCTCGACTGAACCCTCTTCCCCCTCCCACAACCCCCACCCTAACCCCGCCAACCCCACGCACCCCTACAGACGGAATTCCAAAGATGACTTCGAACAAGGAAGCGAATTCAACCCCCACTTGCCTGAAGCCAGCTCCTATTTTGATTCCAGAAAAAACGAACTCCATTTCGACCAATCGAAAACAGCAAAGCTGAATTCGAAGTTTAAAAAAGATTCGAAACATGCGCAATCGAGTTCAAATTTTGAATCCAAAACCTCAGACGAGTCTGCTAAAGATAACAAAATCAGCTTCCAAATTCAAAAAGAGCCGCAGAAGGCAAAAGAACGTAAGACTATGCGGTCGTCTTCAGAGGTTTCGATGAAGTCTCAAATATCCGAGGCGTCTTCGAAATCAGTGGAAGCAAAGAAGGAATCATTTTCGAGGGCATCTAGTCACTCCTCTGCTACTCCCCCGCCACTTCCACCACGAACGCGAAGGTAATTGATCGCTAAACATTGAAACTATACATGTATAGTTTATTTCATCACAGCCACGGAGGCATGCAGTTCATTCACACAAACTTTAATCAATCTCTCAAAAACAGTTTGAGAGTTCAGTTTGAACCTTTAGTTTAATAACATCTACATCCAATAATTCAGTAGAATAATTATTGTCATCGAATTAATTAGAGAGACGTACTGGTTTATATTTCAATTAATTCAATGCAGACGTTGTGTTATTTGCAGGAGTAGTTCGGTTCAGTCCAGCGGTTCGACGAGCGCCACCCCCGCGCCCCCCGCACCCCCCGCACCCTCCCCTGCCGCGCCCGCGCACACCGCGCCCCTGCGACTCACAGCCACGGTACGTGGTATGTCCTCTTAAGATTGAACTGAAGGTGGAAGCTCTTATTATAGCTATGTGACCGTAACTTTTGAATACTCTTATATTATAATCTATCACGCGAGACTGCAATCTGTCGAACAATACCTGTGAACATAGCATACTGACAATCTATCGCATTATTTTTGGTTAGATTATATGAATAATTTTAAAATCAAAATGTCTTATGCAGTATTCAGTGTTGAATAGTAATAAAATGAATACATAAACGTTAATCTAAACTTATGTGTGTGTTCTACTATTGACAAATTGGTTTTCAGGTGACAGAGGAAGCTGCGCCGCGCCGAGCGAAGCGACGTACCAGCAAACCGTCGCCCCCCACACGACGCAAGGATAAAGTGCAAGCTGAAAAGCCAACTTAACTCCATTTCATTACTTATACTTTGAAACTTACCAGCTTGTGCTTTCTTTCGAGGAATTGAGCTACACAATTAAGCATAACACTTTCCGACTTATTCCGCTATGATTAAATTTATTGCCCTTCAAAATTTTATAAATTTGATCAACAATTATGTGTGGTTAATTTAAAACTTCACAATAGACTAACAATGAGTGATCACTTCTTTTCCATTAATGTTATGTTTTTATAATTACATTTGTAGTATTCCTCTGGTGACTCTTAACGAAACACTAGCTTGCAAATCGTATTATTCGTGTATAAATTTAATAAAACTTATTATTAATTAAAGATAAATAAATATATATTATAACTGTCATACCTAAAATGCCTTTAAAGTGCTTGTCCATTTTAAGTATTATATAATTACTTAATATTGTTTGTAACGAAAGCGTTTGTAACATATCCTTTGAGGAAATATTTTTAACAATGGACTTTGTTACGCTTAACAAAATATCACATACCTCGATGAATTGAGTGAATAACATAATATAAAATTAATTTCAGGAAAAATTTAAGAATCAACATAAAATATATTCTACAATTAAATGTATGCATATGTGAAAACTTAATGTCCGTTTATTATTGAAATTTGACAGTATAATACATGGGATACGTAAGGTTCGTGATTTAAGTAAAATTAAAAAGGCCCTTATTCAAAAAAAAAAAAAAATTTATAATAGTTCAGGATTCTACTTAACACGAGTCTATTTAAACTACCATCGATACAATGACGCTTCTACCGAGCATATCGTCAAAATTCTTAAAAAATTTGCATTCGGAAATGTTGCAAACGCTCTTAGTATTAAATACATAATATATTATATACCTTATATATATATATATTTAAATAGTTTTCTTTATATTATAATAATTATTGGTCCAATTTAAACTGTGTAATAATGAAATTATCATTCGACTGTGACTTGATGAAAACCTAAACCAAGATCCAATGACTATTTTAATTGCGTATAAATTGAACAATTAAATGGCTTTAACTCTATTATTATAAATATAAAGACGTTTAATATTTATTCTTAAAGCGAACGTCAATACTATTTTATTAGTAAATTTCCAAATTCTTATGATATTCATATATTATGACATAATTATAATGTTTCTGCATGTATCTTCCTTGACGTAACTTTAAGCAATAAAATTATACTACTTAAGTGAAAAAGGTCATAAAAATTAAAGGATCAATATTACCGGATATAATACGATATCAAGAAACAAATATCAAAGGCTTGCACAACCTTTACAATAACCTTATGGCTACATTGTATTACTTAAGTCATATTTTAAAATCGTCCAAAACTTTTTACAATAAAAAAAAGAAACGTTTGTTACATTTATCTATTTACAATGTTCATATTCTATGTTTCTATTTACTTTAGTTAATACATTTTGTTTAAATGATATTAAATTATGATTTTTAACTGATTTTTTTACGGAAAGTTATTACTTTTATATTATTTATATTTCGTTATATGTCAAGGAAAAAATGTTATGGATTTTAGTTTTTGGTTATTAGTAATTTTAACTAGTTATATCCGTACATTACCATATTAATATGCATGCATAATTTTATGAAATAGTAATAAAGATAGGAAAATACAGAAAAATAACATATCCACAGATAACCTCAAACAAAAATATTAATTAAGCCAAATTATGAGCGTCTTTAATATTAAGAGAGGAAATGAAGTAATTTCTTTACAAATTATGAATATGAATTTATACATCTCGTCTCTCGTGTGTTCTGTTTTTAAAAAATAATGTTTATTTTGTTGTGGTGTGCAAATATCTTATACTAAGTAATCATTATTCCTTGTGCAACATTTCTTACCTAAAACATTTTATTTATACCATGTAAATAATTATATTTATTCTACTAGCACATTAAACTACACGTATCAGTTAAATAATATAAGTGAAAGGATATAATAGGAAACAGTTTATAAGAAGTTGCTCTTTTAAAATAATAAATAGTTGGACCAACCACTCGGCTTAATGTCATAAATATTATTTTGTCACAAAATCATTTTATTAATTTATCCAACATGTGTTATTTCAATTATTGCATTTAAAAGGTCAATTGTATTGACCTTCACCCTTCTCGCCCCGCCACCTGATTTTGGGCCTACTACGCTTTTTATCCCCAGTTGGGGCTCCACATGGAGATAATACTCGCTCAGTAGAATGGAACTCAACAGCTTTATGGGCTACATCAAATTGAACTCTTACTTATTAAAATAATATTACTTTGGTCTTCTTGAAAAAGTGCTTTTGAATCATAAACCGTTTCTACGGAGTATCATGATTGTCCAGGAAGTGTCATAAATCTATTTCAAATCTATGATGTTCAAATGTTATATGACATCTACTTAGTGTATTTACTTCTTTATCAATTAATCTCTCTTGACATCTCATGATATTAAATTATTTGGAAAATAATTCTGCCCCAATTTATGTGCTCCTAATTATAATGAAAAATCATTTAAGTTTTTATTATTACATTATTTTATATGGAAGTATTTTTCTTGTTATATTTTTCATGTTAACCATAAATAATATACTGTCAAAAATAAAAGAACCGTGATGTTACAGGTTCATATTTTCTTGTGTGGCATTCACTTCGATGCATAAATGACGTAGTTGGTCCTATCCGTTATTATTTATTACTAAATAAATAGAAACAAATCTTCTCTCTCAAATCTCTCTACTATTTATTGCTTCTGCGAAATCTTATTGGGAGTCGATATTAAAAATAAGAGAATTAATTCAACTTTTGACCAATATATTAAAGCAAAGCCGATTGCATACGTATATATCTGAGCGACGAATTAAAAATAAATGAAAATCGTAAAGTCAACATAATATATACCTTGTATTAAAATAATTGATTCTGGGAGATCAAGGTTTGGTGGCTCGACCTTGTGTTATTCTATAAAAGCAAACAGACAAACCCAGGTGTGCACACTATGGGACACGTGGCAGTTAGCAAAAGTCTGAGAAGTGTGTCTGTAATCTGATATACGAGGGAAAACCATAAAAAGATTAATTAATTTCCGTATAAATTGTCGCACGTTGAATTAAATCTTAATCCGATATATTATTATCGAACCGATAACGGTCGCGTTTCAACGACAGCTTTGACATTGTTTTGATTAATTAGTCGCAATGATTATGTGAATATTAACTATCTATTATCTCGTTTCAGCACGCTTTTTATTAGTCCACCTGTATGTTTGTATGTAACCGACTCCTTTTGATTTGATCTTGATCCACTCCAAACGGACAGATGAATAGAAATTCAGTGCATTTATCGAGACCCGATGACAATGCAATAATGTCATGAGTTTATCTTATCTGTAATGAGGATAATACTATCCTGATTAGAATCACGAGGAATAATTTACTTCCTTACGAATACTCTATTCATGGCTAAGTGACATTTGGATGACTTACGGGTATTTTTTTTTATTTTGATTTTATTAAAATTCAATCCAATAAAAATGTACTGAATCAGAATTGTTGATTTCGTTTCCAATTTAGTATTATAGTTTTCGATTTTTAGTTTTTGTTAAAAATAATATTAAGAAAGTCATAGTTATATTACAATAATATTATGTAAATCGTTACTGTCTTTCACATTACAACTTCAATCTTAAAGTTAAATGGACAAGCTTCATTTTCCAATCTGTCTCAATGAGATTTCGCAGATCGCCATTTCTTGTCTCTTACAATCAATTAATAGTTAATTCGAATAGCTCCTTACTATATTACGTCATTTCTAATTCCTGTTTTGTCACTTTCACTCTTACGTCAACTGATGCAAGAGTGAAAGAGAAAAAGCACTGATTACAAATCTTTAGCGACGCCTTATGATAAACCACTCTCTATCTGTGGCCGTCAATGCAAACAATAACGCTGTCGGAACATAAAAAATGTTCTCGTAAAAAACGTTTTTGAATTTGTTCAAGTAAAATATAGGAATTAAGTAGTCCAGAAATTACGTGAGGGGGGGAGGGGTCAGGTCGAACCTCACAGAACATTAACGAAAACACCTCATGTAATTTGTGGATGCTCCCAAAGGTACTACAACAATTTTTTTTTAAGCTCAAAGCTATGTGTGCCAAATATTGTCAAATTCGTTAAGACTTGTATTAAAACAATAATAGACTACAGGCCCATATAGAAAAAATTACGGGTCATTTGAACCACCAGGTGACCTATCTAGAACGAT